>NC_035436.2:79975523-80232955 GCF_002127325.2 Helianthus annuus | reverse complement strand
CATCATTTCTGACAGAGATGCTCGTTTCACTTCTCATTTTTGGAGAACCATGCAATCCGCTATGGGGTCCCAACTTAATCTGAGCACAGCTTATCATCCGCAAACGGATGGTCAATCTGAAAGAACAATCCAGACACTGGAGGATATGCTTAGAGCTTGTGTGATAGACTTTGGTGGTAGTTGGGATTCACATCTTCCATTGATTGAATTCTCCTACAACAACAGTTATCACTCCAGCATCAACATGGCTCCTTTCGAGGCTCTCTATGGTCGAAAATGTCGTTCACCAGTCTGCTGGAATGAGATCGGTGAGGCTCAACTTACTGGACCTACCCTCATTTTAGAGACAACAGAAAAGGTAAAGAAAGTTCGTGATAACCTTCAGACAGCTAGAAGCCGTCAAAAGAGTTACGCGGACCTAAAACGCAAACCCTTGGATTTTCAAGTCGGTGATCGTGTATTACTTAAGGTCTCACCTTGGAAAGGTGTGATCAGATTCGGAAAGAAAGGAAAACTTGCACCTAGATATGTTGGACCATTCAAGATCGTTGAAAGAATCGGTAAGGTAGCCTACAGACTTGAGTTACCTCCTGAACTTGGAAATGTTCATCCAACCTTTCACGTGTCCAATCTCAAGAGGTGTTTAGCTGATGAAAACCTCCACATACCGCTTGACGAAATTCGTGTTGATGAAACACTGAAATTTGTTGAGAAACCGGTAGAAATCATGGAACGTGAAGTCAAGTGGCTCAAACGCAAGCGCATTCCTTTGGTCAAGGTTCGTTGGGAATCTAAGCGTGGACCCGAGTTTACTTGGGAACGTGAAGATCAAATGAAGGCAAAATATCCGCATCTTTTTCAATCAGTTTCCTCTAAATAAATTTCGGGACGAAATTTCCACAAGTAGGGGAGACTGTAACATTTGTGCTTGTAATCATCATGAACAGTTCAATTATCAATAAAATAATGTTATTTGATCCCAATGTTTGTTTCATTGTGTTTTACATTTTTCGTGTTTTGACTTTCGTTCAATTTCAAACTCTACATCGCTTTCTGGAGCATTATACGCAAACTGGTGCGTAAACGTACTCAGTTTAATGCGACAAATACTCCGGAACATCAACATATACTCAACATACCTTAAATAACCTTTACATAACTTAGAAATAAGTTTTGAAGGCTTTGGTATAGCAAAAACAAGTTAATTCGCTTACAGGGACTAAACTTGACAAACTGCGAAAGTAGGCCAATTTGAACTGTAACGAACATTCCGGAACATGTCCATAAGTTAAACATACCATAAATATCCTTTAGCATAGCTTAGAAATAGGCTTTGAGGGGTTTGGTATGCTAAAATAAACTTTTGGGTCATTCAGGGACTAAAAGTGTCAAAAAGTGCACAAGTTTGCACTTTTGCGCATAACTTATGTTCTGAATACATCCGGACTTCCAAAAATTTATGTAAGCATCCTTATATTATGCCTTAGTGTTTGGCATGAGAAAAATCCATTCGTCGCGTCATTTGGATCGTCTTTCACGCTTATACGCATTCCGTCGTAATTAAGCGAACATCGCGATCGTACGGCCAAACGAACCGACATCCGACACATTTTTGAGCATGTTTCATGTCCACAATGTTTAGGCATCATTTTAGGGCCTTAAAGGTGACTTTACAGGTCTTAAAGGGGCTGGAAATAGCTTAAAAACGCAACAGGGGCTGAATACGTAAATTCTGCAAGTGGTGCAGATCAGACGGGGCTAGGCGACCCGCGTAAGACCTGCACCCACTTTCACGCGGGCCGCGTGAACATGTCTGACAGCAGATTCTGCATTTAATGCAGAATCTGGCCTTTCGTTCGATCAAAGGGCGATGCCTTTTCACCCAAATGAAGGGCCAAGGGTCAAATACACTGAATCTAACCTCTGGACACGTGTACGCACGAGATCAAAGCACGTTATTCGATAAAACGATCCTAACGGTTCCACCTTTCCTATAAATACCCCCCCCCCTTTTTGTGTAAAAACCCACAAATCAGATCTAAATGCTCTAAGTTGATGCTTATGCTTCATACCTGAGCTATTGGATCTTGATTAGCACTCGGGGACCCTCCGTAAGTCTTCTTTCGCTCTTTTATTCGCTTTTCGAGTCCGAAAGTCAACGTTTTGTTGACTTTCTGCATTGACCAGCCTACGGTCGATGCGAAGTTCATGGAACTTCATAACATGAGCGTGTTCACGATGGTTATGGTCCATAGTGACCATACCTACTGATCACCACGTTATCTAGGCTCAGTGACGAGTCGTAGTTTCGGCCAAAATATGCATTCTTGCATATTTTGTAACCAAACTACTCGTGGGCATCAAAGCCGTTTGTTTTGATGTCAAACCCGTTTCTAAACTTAGTTAAGCATGTTCTAACATGCTTAGCTCGTCACTTTTAGTTTAGTGCTTATATAGGGTCGTAAGGTAAGCGATCTAAACCATCGCTTATACTTTCGAACCCGACCCATTTGGTCGGTCATTAGGACCTGACCAAACACATTAGGTGACCATAGCTATAACCTTCCGAGGTTATACCTTGTGGTCACGATGTTAGGCGTTCCAGACGCGTTCTACGCGAACGACGCGTAAGGTGGCATAAGCTACCTAAACGGGTCGTGATGGACCGTAAGCACCTAGGTTAAGTTTCATTTTAGTATGTAGGCTTTGTTAAACCATATTACACGAGTCTCCATACTCGTTTGGTTTTCGAACCCGCGTACTGTCCGATCCTTCCGACTTGGTCCGGTATATTAACATAAGCTACCTATTAGGTGCCGTTGATATCCCGTGATCTTTAGCATTATCTGGTTATTCTACAAGAACTCAAAGCAATCTCAGGTGAGTACATAGAACCCCTCTTTTACCTTTTTTTTTTTCCAAACTGTTTTGGGGTGAAACACATGTGCCTATCTGTTACTTTCATGCTTTCCATGTTTTCACATCGTATATCTGCTATGCTCATTAGTACATTATAGTACATGATTTTACTACATTTTATGCTATGTATGCCCATTGTGTGCGTACTTAGTACATTGATTTACATAAACATTTCTGTTGCATATGTTTACTCAGCATATGGACACATTGATTTACATGAACATTTCTGTTGCATATGTTTACTCAGCATATGGACACATTGATTTACATAAACATTTCTGTTACTTATGTTTACTCAGCATATGGACACATTGATTTACATGAACATTTCTGCTGCATATGTTTACTCAGCATATGGGCACATGCCTTCATTTTGTTATGACATTTGGTTTGTTTAACATGGGACAATACATTCATTAACATTGATCACGCCGTTCGTTAGTAGGTAGTGGTACCATAGGAATTGACAACTCCCATTCCTGAAGTCCTGGGTTTGATAGGACTGGAAGGAATGACCGAATTCGATATACATAACTTAGATAAACCTTTAATTTGTTTAAGGGTTTATCGCCGCAGTCTCAAGGCTTGGATGTATGCATAGTTTACAATACCGCATAAATGTTAATATCAATAGAGCATGCATTTCCCGCAGAACATGACGCTGATTTAAACCACGTTTTACTTCAACGACTTGTTTTGTGCATATGGTTTAAGTTGATACATTTCGCTTACCATACATGATTCATTTTGGGGATACACATTACATGATTTACATTGAACATAAACACGTTGACATTGACATACACATTGGTGGTTTACATTTGAACATAAACATTTGACATGGTTTACAATAACACTTGACATTTGGTTTACACATGAACAATTTACATGGTGGATTGGTTTGGGTAAATGATTTAAGTAACGTGGCGTATGTAATATGATACAAACATGGTGGATACGCCGCTGGTACTTCCTATATATAAATGTTTGTATAATATTCCATATCGTGGCGTTATCTAAGTCATTTCAGTTTAGACACATTACACTTTACATAAGTAACATATTCTTCACAAGACATTATTTTCACAAACAACTTATCTTATTCAACTCATTTTACTTGGTTATTCGTTTAACCTTGCACTTATCTATACATATCGTTTGATGTTATCGTTTTTCAAATGGTTTACAAAGCAAAACAAATTACAAGGTTCATGACTGACTGTTATTAAACATTTCTTTAAGCTCAAGTCATGAATCCCATTTTCACAAAAACTATGTATCTCACAGGCATTTTTATGCTGACGTACCTACTTTCACATGTGTTTTCAGGAGCTATTCCATAGGATGATGATCATGACACTAGGGCGGACCTGTGCCTTAGAGCCTAAAAATGAAGTTCGAACTAGCTTAATTATGTTTTGATTTCCGTACTCTCTTTCCAAGACAATGTAACACCTTTGTTTATAAATAAAATACAACTTGTATGCCATGGTTATGAAACAATTTAATTCTGTCCACAACACTCCACGGCGTTTCCGCCGCGGTTGCATGTTATACGCGGCCGGGGTGTGACAAATTATATCCTTAACTACCAATTACAATCCAACTCTACACCCCCCCCCACCTACGGCCCCAACAAGGGACCCACCTAGAGATTTTATTCCAATTCTTTATTAGATATTGTTGGATCTTTTAGAAACATAATATACATTGGTTTATATGATGGTGGAAGATTATAAGTTGGACCATGAGTTTATTATTTCTCAATCTTTTACAACAACACAACACACACAAAGCTCTCTTCTTCCTCCCTCTAGTCACGGCCAAGATCACCACCACCCTTACCACCATTTTCACTTCACCTCCACCCATTCTCTAGTGATATTAAGGTGTAAGAAGGTGTATAAGGAAGCTAGGAAGTCTTGGAAGTTGAAGGACCTCTTGTAAGTGCTTTTATCCACCTCTTCTTCAACTTGTGATCATCCCTAGCCTTGAGCTAGTAGTAAGATCATCTCCATCCATTTTTACATCTTGTTTAAGTGGTTAAAGAATGATACAAGTTGGTAATCTTGAAGAACACTATGAATCAAGAACATGAAACATGAACATAAGCTTAAAAATCATAAGAAATCATGTTGTTTAGTGTTGTTATGCTACTTGATGGTTGATTGTTTATGTTGATGATGTTAAACAACATATGATCTTGCTAGATAGTGATTAAAGACATAATCTAGCAAGATGAGAGGATGATTATGTTAGAGATGAATAGATCATCCTCATATAAATCACGAACTTGAAAGAATAAGTTGTTTTCTTGTTAAGTATGATCAAAGTGTGTGTAAAGTCTTGTAAATCTATGATTTCAAGAATGGTTTTTCAAGAAATCAAGTTAAATATACAAAGCTTACTTAATCTTGGTTCTTAAAGAAATAAACCACATTTTTAAAGGTTAATCAAGTGTAGGATCATGTATTTAACAAGAAAAATCCAAGAAGAAACATTTTTAGAAAAATTAATTACAAGTTGTGAAGACCTAATTTCTTCAAGAATGAAGAATTTAAATAAACAACCAAACTTTAAAGGGTAACTAGACTTACTAAATATACTAGTAAGTTACTACACATTTTTATAAATTTTCAAGTTCATGAAGTAGTAGTTTATGTTTGATTTTGGCAAAATTGGTAAGTGTAGATTGATTTGTTGTTGATTGTGTTGATTTACAAAAGAAAATGATATGCCTTGAAGGCATGGAAACCTCCATTTTTAGGGCAAACTATGGCAATTTTTTCTAAAAATTAAACACTTAGAAAAATATTTTTAAACAAATATTTACAAGTATATTTTAGACCATGAATTTTTATATAAAGTTTGCCATAATTTTTGTTACAAAAATTATAAATATTGGAGGTTAGTTTTTATAAATAAAAGTGACTAAATATGTATTTAGGAAATATATATTTAGAAGTCACCATGTATGTGATTATTTGGATATTATGTGTATTAGTTATATTATTTTAGGACTTGAAATAATATAACTCATCAATTACCAAAAATTACAATCCAAAATATTACCAAAAATTCCAAGGAATAAATATAAAAATTATACCCACAATATTGGAGAAACGAAAAATATTCCGGAAATTTTATTCATAAGTATATTTTGGTAATTAGTATTTTGGACACCAAGAGAATGAAAATATAATTTTACAATTATTATAAAATATATCATATTTTGACAAGGAGAAAAATATATTATTTTTGGCAAGTAAAAATATATATTTTTCTTGGAATTATTAGAAGATGTATTATTTTAAGAAGAAAATATATATATTCTCAAACAAACATGAAATACAATATTTTTGGAGTGAAAATATATTTTCTTAAATAAACATGAAATGCATATTATTTTTTTGGGTGAGAAATGGATTTATATATGTTTTCTAAGTTAGACTTGAAAATATATTATTTTGAGGTTTATATGAAAATTATAAATATTTTTGCCAAGGGAAAAATTATAAATAATTTTTCTATTTCATAAAATATATATTTTGAGAATATATATTGATGTATTTTTATTAGAAATATTATTCCAGAAAAATAAATACGAAAATTAAGTATAAGATACTTAATAAACACAATAAAAAAATACATATTCTCGTACGTATAAATACACACCGAAATACGCCACCGATATTTGGCAAAAATACGCAAGGTTAAGAATACGAGTATGAATACACCCATCCTTGGGAAGTTATACATGAACAAATACACATATGTGGCAAGTTAAGATATATCATTTTAAATAACATTCCAAAAGTTAATAAATATAATTTAAGTTAAAATATTTATTCTTTTAACAAATAATTATATACTTGGAATAACATTGATAACACAAAGAAACGTAACTCAAAAATACTAAATAAGACCAAGGTCAAGGCACGACCCACTCGTCTAATGAACCGTAGTACGCATGTAGGTAGTCGTGCGATCTAGAGGAAGCTTTGAGTTACTTTGGATACGAAGAACGCAAAACTGTGAGTTCATGTCCCCCTTTTCTTTTAACTGTTTTCAGTTTTATAACTCCGGGGGTGAAATACATGTTACAAATGGTTCGATGATTACAAATGGTATGGTTAGCTAAGGAATGAACAGGTAGATCATGTGAATGGGTAGGCATTAACTTAAGACCATTAATCCTTTTATAAGGACCGAGGGGCATGAGTGATAGATCTATTGGGTGTCGCGAGCCCCACCCATAAGCTCGCAGGGTGAACCATGTGGTGACTATGTCATTCCCGCCAGATGGCCCAGTACGAAATACGCATAAAGGGTTGAGCCTTCCTACACCGTTGCACATATATTAATGTATTAGCTACACATTAATTGATCTGTTTCCTTGTTGCTTTCATACCGGTTTACAAATACATTCATACTTACAAATGTTTACAAGGATGTTCGTGCACACATACAAAACACATGAACTCGCTCAACTTTTGTTGATGTTTTCAAACTACATGTATTTCAGGAAATTAAGTATGGATCTGGCGGGCGTTGAAGTTTACAAGTTATGTTTCTAATAAAGGTTTCATCCGAAGTCCAAGGGTTTGGGTTATGTATTTTATCTTGGATAAGATACAGAGCTCAAAACCTAGTTTGTTTGTGTCTTTTGTGAAGTCCTTATGGAACTTAAAACTTGATGGTATTGTATTTTGCTCAGGAAGTCTATGTTTGGATTTTAAGACAACGTTGTTTGTAATGTTTTGAAACTTAATTTATGGATGAACATCATTGTGTTATCATATAGATGTTTGTTATGGTTGAATGTAATGATATTAAGCAAGTCACACCAAATCACATTTCCGCAAAAGTCAGGGTGTGACAATGATGTCCTTCAACTCGTCCCACGTAAGCCCGTAAGCTGCATCATTTCCACACTTGTTTCTTTCGGCAGTCCACCAGTCCAGAGCCCTGCACTGGAAAACGCCGTTGGCGTTAACAGTGCGGAGATTATCAGGACAGCCGCTTTGGTGCAGGGTGACTTCGATAGAATCAAACCATTGAAACATGGCAGTAGGTCCATCGTCTCCGGTGAGTTCTTTGGGTCCGCAGGCTTTGAACTGCTTGAAGCTAAAAGTAGACTTAGGAGCATCAGTCCTGGACTCTTCAGAGGACTTGCTAGCGTTTTCATTCAGCTTGCTAACAATTTGTGGTATAACCTTCGCCATCTGCTTGGCGACCAAAGAAGTGATAAGCTCGTCTTCATGATTACGACGAGCGGAGCGGGAGTGAAACGATCCAAATGACGACATTATCTTCAACAGACATCGCCATAGGACTCAGACACTATTTCGATTAAGTGGAGTATAGCCTATTCTTTCCCCCAAAGCTACTTTATATAAAGCACAGGAACACGTCTACACATAGGCACATATTCACACAGACACATACCACATAAGCATCCAAGCATGTAGAGCATAGAAGCACGTAAACTACAGAACCACACTATATTTTGCACGTATTTACCTACATGTATTGCACGTATTCACCTATCATTCAAAATCCATGAGTTCGAGAATAGCGATTGCGATTAGCGAGTACATAGTGAGTAGCGTAGCATAAACGAGCGATTTGTTAACGTTGTGTAGTGTGTTGTGTGCGATAGGCGAAGCAAGAAGTGTTAGATCGAAACCATCAGTATCTCAAAACGTTAACAAATAAACATTTGAAACCACATAATACACATAAAATTCCACATAAAAACGACAAATATCAGAGTCAGCAGTTGCGGACTCAAAATCGAAACACATAAAATCATCGATCACGAGCTTTGAAATCGAAT
Source organism: Helianthus annuus (assembly GCF_002127325.2). Taxonomy (NCBI): domain Eukaryota; kingdom Viridiplantae; phylum Streptophyta; class Magnoliopsida; order Asterales; family Asteraceae; genus Helianthus; species Helianthus annuus. Next base: position 80,224,197 of record NC_035436.2, on the reverse strand, counting down.
ATAGATTGTCTCAGCTTTATAGACGTTGACTACCCAAAGTGATTCGACTATTCTCAAGGACTACAAGTATACGTTTTGGCCTAATGGATTTTGCTCTGTCACCGACACACGGTGAGTGGCACGCATCCTTTCGGTTATTTACGCAACTCTAGTCGTTGGAATCCATGGAGACTTTGGTGGGAGTTTTGTAAAATCGAAAATAGAAGGCGGAACGAGTCATCAAGATTCGGGTATCACCCCTAGCTTAACGACTACAATGCTGTTTGTGTCATAGAATCACGAGATTGAGAGATATTTACGTCGAAGTACAGATTTCACTCCTGATTCAACACAAATTCTCTCTTGTTTATAGTAAAAATGCGGGTCGAACAACGGTCCAATCGAGAGTTTGCGGTTTTCACACCTAATCTCGATCTAATCACTTATTCATTTTCCAAAATAGTGCAGTGCGACCGCCTTAGGAAATGCAGTGTGATAGTATAGCATGATGGCGAGTCGATCGAGAAATAGCGATAAGCTCGTGCAGAACCCCTACCGGGTTCGCACAAGGCGGTCTGTTGTTACATAGACTATAGACTAGGTCGTTTCTAAACATCGACCCAGACTAGGTTGAGTCTTGCCTAATTCCTATAGTTATGGCTCTGATACCAATCTGTCACACCCCAACCGATGACGGAAACATCAGGGCGCGACACTAAGCGAAACGGATTGTCCAGGAGAAATCCATAACAACTAAAATTACCGGATATTTATCATTATGTCCCATACCGTAATATATCAAATAAAAGCAGTTATTACAGACATTGTTTTCTTAAAGACAGATCAAATGTTCCGACAACTCAGATTTTATTTAATTCTTTTCTAGACTCCATCCTAGCTTGATTCCAGCAAATAACAAGCAACCATCCTAAGCACCTGTCACATACGTTAAAATAAAGTCAATACACGTAGTGTAAAGGTGAGCATACAAGTTTAATAGTATAATAGAGTTTGAAATCGTTTACGCATAACCAGCATGTAACATGTTGCAAAGTGAAAGCTAGTAGGTTATCGACAATGAAATATGCACAGACGTGACTGCGAGTTGTAGAATGCACAACACATATCCCCACTGGGACACATGAAGTAAAGCCCTTAACAACCCCTGTCCACGACAGGTGCTGAGTCCAAACTATAGTACTATCGTTGCTAAGGTGCCAGGCAACAATCACTGTGTTAACATAACATATAAGCATTCATCGAATAACACGTAGCATGCAAAACGGTCAGCGTATAAATAGCGTTGCGTTGTGTGTCGATTGTCATTTGATTAAGTAACGTATGTAACACCCAAAAGTGTATGTAACACCCAAAAGTGCGTAAAGCAAAAAGGGTTCGAGTATACTCACAGATTTTGTTTAATAAATAAACACTCTCATGGATTGAAGGGAGCGCTGAGGGATTAGCCTGAACAGTTAACGATAGCATAAGCGAAGAACGGCGCGTTAAACGGTGCAAAAGAACCAAGTGACGAATGGTAATCCAATTGGATGACAATCCGATCGGATGGTCATTCGATCGGATGTCAATCCGTTCGGATGGTCATCTGATCGGATGGCCATTCGGTCGGATTGATATTCGTTTGGGAAGGATGTGTTTGTGTATGATGGCTTTGAAGTTTTTGTTGTAGCATTTTGAAAACAGAGAAGTATCTCTACCCTTCAGGTCGATCGATCGAACGGTCGTTCGATCGAATAGAGATCCAATTGGCGAGACATTTCTAGTGAGAACAAGTTCGCAGCAGGATGGTCATTCGATCGGATGGTCTTCCGATCAGATGGCAATCCGTTAGAAACCGATGATCTTTGAAAATTATGAAATTTGTTAAGTGTTGGAGATCCAAATGTCAACAGATCGGATTGTCATTCGATCGGATGGCAATCCGATCGGACGACAATCCGTTCGACACTCAGACCTTTGAAAGTTTAAAAATGTTTTAAGTGTTGGAAGCTCAAATGCAATCCGATCGGATTGTTGTTCGATCGGATGACAATCCGATCGGATTGTTGTTCGATCGGATGACAATCCGATCGGATGGCAATCCGATCGAACTGCAATATGTCCCAACGATCTGATCGTCTTAAACTTGATTATTTTGAAAAGTTTGCGGTTTGATCGAGATGGTATGACAATGTATTAAACAACGGAACCTCGTCAAGTCCAAGTCGTCTGACCGAAGTGGGAATCACCGCAGTCCGATCAGTTTACAGTTCGCGACGGTGGTTCATGTTCAACCCGAAATCGGTTGTCTCTGTGATAGAAATCAGATATCAGACCGACACTTTACTAAGAAATGAGTAGAAGGCCTGAACGAGTTCCGATTCTATCAATTTTGAGTGCATTGAGTGTAAAAGAGTTGAAAGAAAGTTAGAAAAGTATCTTTCAATCCTTTTAACCTTGAAAATGTTTAGATCTATGCGAAAACAATGTTTAATCATGTGGAAATCCTTCATATCTGAGTTATTCTTGGTGGAATGAGGTCAAAACTTGAAGTCTATAAGAACTCCATGTTGACATCACCCTAGAACACCTCAAATCCGCTGATTTCATGGTTAAAAGTTAAGATTCAAAGGTGAAAGTGATGAAGAAGTGAGTGTAGATCAAAGATGTACAAGATTTGGGTTTGAAACTTACAAGAATCGCGAGAAATCGAGATAAAAGAGGGTTTAAGCGTGCTGGTCGAACGAGAGAGCTGTCACATCACTGTTGGTGATGTGACAGGGTATTTATAGGTTGCCAAAAGAGGAAAGTGGCACAAGTGTGGGATAGGATGGCACATCGATCGGATGGCCTTCTGATCGGATGGTCATCCGTTCGGATGACCATTCCATCGAATAGTCATTTCGATCGAACTGGTCCGGCGAGTTGAGTTTCGGCGTTTCGTTTCGTGTTTCGAGCGTTGCGATGCGTTTATGCGAGTGTTGATTAAGCGATGCGATAGATTAATAATAACCACACAAATATTATATCTAACATACAATCATCCTAAATAACTTGCGTTTAGCATTTGCGATTAAGTTGCGATAGAGTTGCGATTGTGTCTCAATTAATCACCACAAGTATAAAGTAATCATGCACAAGTAACACATAAATAGCACACACTCGTAAAACAGTATACAGAATCATAGGTTTTGTTCGTGATTGCGATTAGCGATAAAGTGATAAAGCGATAAACATCGATTAAACCTCGATTATTAATAGATACTCCACATAATACAACTAAAGTGAATAAATAAAAAGATTCGATTACATGTCATTGACGTACAATCAATAGTTAAGCAAGGAGTGGCAGATCGCAATTAGCAATCTTTTCTTCCTTTGACATTGACTTTGACTTGTACTTTGACTTTCGTAACACGGGGTGTTACATTACCAATCGGCCTACCACGTCACGGGGCCGAGGTCGTGATACCACACACACCAAACGAACACCCCATTGCCAACTGTGTCGTGATGATGGTCACTATGCGACCACTTGCCCACAACTCGCCTCTTGTGCCAAAAAGGCGACATCTCTTGATGCCAATCTAGCTGAAGCTTTCCTTGCCCAATGCAATGTTGCTACCGATACTCCGGATTGGACTGTAGACTCAGGTGCTACCACTCACATGCTTCCTACAACCTTTGGTTTAATTATTTCTAAACCTTAAAACGGTAACACACGAGTTACTTTTGGGAACGGGGAATCTTTACCCATTACCCATATTGGTAACACTCATATTGAAAACAATCTTCCTTTCCAAAATGTTTTAGTCGTGCCTAACCTCACAAAAAATCGACTGTCCATTAGTAGATTAACTAATGATTCTCCCGTTGATGTATTGTTTTCTAACAATTATTTTCAAATTCGGGACCGAAAAACAGCGGAAGTTCTAGCTAAAGGCACGTGTGAAAATGGCTTTTATGTTCTCACTCAAAGTCACAAGTCTCTTGTTGCCGCTCTTTCCGCTTCGCATCTTCTGTGAAAAGAGTAAAAAATTCAGGTATCCGTACGATTAATTAACTATGATTAGTGCTTAATGACTGTGCTGAATTGCAAATTTATTTGCTTTCTGATTACCGCATTATACATACATGTGCATCACATATTGCCAAATGTCATATCATTATTGCATGAAAGCTTATTTGACTCAAATGATACATGAAACATAGTTAGCACAGTTAGCAGATAAATCAGGAAAATGCTGACAGAACTCCGTACATAGACAGACAGTGTGTAGAAACACAGAATGAGCCAGAAACCAAGTATGACACTAGTATAGTGTGTAGAAAAGTAAGGATCACAAAACTGCCTTTCTAGAGATAGTTTAAGTGCCAGAAAGTGCCTAAAACTCACATAAAGTGCTGAATTCAGCAAAAATCAGCATTTTAACAATCTAATTATATGCAGTAATATGGTTAAATGGCACCTTAAGAACATAATATCCTTTGGAAAACACCTAAACTTGGTTATAAGTATAACCCTTATGATCATAACATCCATTTTCACACACACTAACACACACAAACTCTCTCCTCTTCTCCTCCTTGTTCTCGGCTGACCCCAAGCACCCACACATCCACCATCATTCATCCATTCTCATACAATCCAAGCTCATACAAAGGTGTTAGAGATCACATAAAGGAGCTAGGAGCTTTCGGAAGTTCAAGGACCTCTCTTATTTGCTTTTATCCACTTGTTTTCTTCACTTGATCATCCCTAGCCTTGTGCTAGTGGTAAGAACCTTGATCTTGCTATTTTACTTCCATTTTAAGTGGTTAAAGGAAGAATCATCATCATAATCTTGAAGAACACTAAGAATCACAAGAAGTAAACTTGAACATAAGCTTAAAATATGAAGAAATCTTGATGAATATGAGTTGTTATGCTTGATGATTGTTGATTGTTTGTGAAAATGATGTTGATCATCATATGATCTTGCTAGGTCATGATTAAAAACATAATCTAGCAAGATGAGAGGATGAACTTGATGAAAGTTAATGGATCATCCTCATGAGAAGCATGAACTTGAAAGAATACATTGATTTCTTGAAAAGTAATGTTCAAAGTAAGTTGTGATACTTGTAGATCTAGAAATTTTATGGATGCTTTCTAAAGAAACCAAGTTAAAAATATAAGTTTTGTTTAATCTCGGTTCTTACATAAACAAACCTTATTTTTGGTGAATAAACAAGTGTAGAAACACTTGTGTAACAAGAAAATTTCATAAAGAAACATTTTTAAAAATTGTGATCATAAGTTGTGAAGATCTATCTTTTTCAAAAATGAGGTTTTTAAAGAATCACTCACACTTTAAAGGATAACAAGGCTTAATAAGAACACTAGTAAGTCTCTACAAATTTTTACAAATATTCAAGTTCATGAAGTAGTAGATTATACTTGTTTTTGGGAAAGTTGGTAAGTAAAGGTTGTTTATTATTGATTGTGGGTTGATTGTGTTGATTTTTACAAAAGAAAATGATATGCTTGAAAGCATGGAAACCTCCATTTTTATGGGAAACTATGGCAAAATTTTGTAAAAATGTAAACATTTAGAAAAATATTTCTAAACAAATATTTACAAGTGTATTTTAAACCATAAATTTTTACAAAAACTTTACCATAAATTTTGTTACAAAAATTATAATTATTGGAGGTTGATTTTTATAAATAAAAGTGACTAAATATGTATTTAGGAAATATATATTTAGATGACACCATGTGTGTGATTATTTGTATATTTTGGTGTATTAGTTATATTATTTTAGGACATGAAATAATATAACACATTAAATACCAAGAATTACAATCCAAAATATTACCAAAATTCCAAGGAATAAATATACACATTCTACACAAAATATTGGTGAAACCGAACTATGGAATAAGACTTACAAAATATTCCGGAATTTATTTCACAAGTATATTTTGGAAAATAATATTTTGAACACCAAGGAAATAAAAATATGAGTTTTACAAATGACTACAAGAATATGTCATATTTTCTACAAGGGAAAAATATATTATTTTTGGCAAGTATGACTATATATTTTTCTTGAAATTTTTAGAAGATATATATTATTTTTAAGAAATATATATTTTGTTACACAAACATGAAATACAATATTTTTGAGGTGAAAGATATATTTTCTCAAATAAATATGAAATATATCTTTTTTGGAGGAAAATGAGTTTATATATATTTTCCAAGTTAGACTTGAAAATATATTATTTTTAGAGCTTATATGAAAATACAAATATTTTTGCCAAGGGAAAAATTATAAACAATTTTTCTAAGTAATATTTTTAAAATATATATTTTGGAAATATATATGGACTTTTATTAAGGATATTATTCCGGAAAGGATAATATAACATTAAGTATAAGGATACTTAATAATTACATGAAGATACGTATTCTCGTACGTACAAATACACACCGGAATACGACCCCAATACATGGCAAAAATATACAAGTATAAGAATACGAATACAAATACACTCATCCTTGGGAAGAATATACAAGTATAAATACTTGGGAAGTATTAAGTTAATATATATTGTTTTATCAATTATTCCAAAATTTAATAAATATAATTTAAGTTAAAATATTAATTATTTTAACAAATAATTATATAACTTGGAATAATATCGAAGATACGAAGAAACGTAACTCAAAGACACTAATACTAAGTCAAGGCATGACGCGCTCGTCTAATAGATCATAGTACGTTGTAGGTAGTCGTGTTTTATCCAAAGAAGCTTGAGTTACGGTGATTGAAGACGCAAGACTGTGAGTTCATGACCCCCTTTTCTCTAACTGTTTTTGGTTTTATAACTTCGGGGGTGAAATACATGTTACAACTATTTACAAACATTTTGATTTGGTATGGTTAGCTAAGGAAGGTTACTCCTTGATCATGTGAGTGGTGGGTACAACACTTAAGGCCATTAATCCTCGTTGTAGGACCGGGGGACATGAGTGATAGATCTATTTGGGTGTAGCGAGCCCACACCCATGTGGACCAGGGTGGCCCATGAGGTGACTATGTCTTATTCCCGGAGACAAATTTGCCAGGTTTGAGCTTTCCTGCATCACTTCACACATATCAATGGCCTTGCAAACCATTGGTGATCTGTTTTCCTTGTTGCTTCCATACTAGGAGTTTACACACATACATACATACTTTCAATGATTACAAAGGTTATTCGTACACACAAACAAACACATGAACTCGCTCAACTTTTGTTGATGTTTTCAAACTACATGTATTTCAGGGAATTAGATGTGGATCTGGCGGGCGTTCGGAACCTCCAAGCGTGGTTTAAGAATAAAAGATGTCATCCATGATCTTAGGGTTTGGTCAGCGTGTCTTATCCTGGACGGGACACGTTTTCCAAATCCTGGTTTTATTTAATATCTTTTGTCGAGTCTTTGTGAACTCTTAAACAAGTTGGATGGTTTGTACTCGAATTAGAATTCTACGTTTTAAATCAATGTTGTCGTTATGTTTTTAAAATTTATTTAATGGATGACCATCGTTAGTTTTATCATTTAGTGGTTGTTATGATTGGATGCAATGATATTAAGAAAGTCACACCAAATCACACTTCCGCAAAAAGTCAGGGTGTGACAGCTTGGTATCAGAGCTTCGATTGTAGCGAACTAGGATTCCTTCTCGAGTCTAGACTACAATCATTAGGGCTCTCACGAAAATATTTTCACAACATGTTTTCATTGCTTACACGAAACACCCAGATCCAGGAAAACAAACATTTTTACAAACAAAAAGACACGAAACACATTTCAAGGTTTATGTTTATGGTTCAGTCTGAGTGTGTGATTTAGTCTGAGTGACTGGGAGGTTTAGTCTGGGAGACTAGGTGGTTTAGTCTGAGAGACTAGGTAGTTCAGTCTGGGTGACTGTGTGGGTTAGTTTGGAAGACTATGTGGTTAGTCTGGGAGACCAGAAAGGATACATGTTTGCATTGTCATTGATTGCATGTTTAATGTTAGTAGTTGATATATGTGCATATGTTGTGATTGTTTTGTTACAGACACCATGTCATCATCCGAGAGTGGATTGTCCGATACCGATGACCCCGTGACTACTGGCTCGGGTGCGAGCAAGCCAGAGTTCTTTACTTCTGATACCGAGAGTGACCAGAGATGATGTCCGACGACGACGACGATTTCCAGCCATTTGCGCTGCCCGATTTTTGAGATGATTTACCGATTGCTGATGGTATCCAAGACGAGGATCCTTTTGTTATTCCCATTCCAGTTCACGATCATCTTATCATCGGTCACCCCGATGGTAAGCATGTCATGGCATCGATCCTCGCTCCCGTTCCTCTCATGGTCATTCCTCCTGAGGATTGGCCCTTTGACGATCTCTTTGACGATGATTTTGATCTGTTTGTTGATGGTCCTCCCGATGATGCCCATGGCGATGGAGAGCTCGATGAGGACGTTGTTGATGTTCCACTTCTGGGGATTCCTGTTATTGAGATTTCTTCTGATTCTAGTTTATATTCTGTCCCCGATTCCTTTAAGTCTGTGTCATCTTCCGCCTTACAGGCAGTTGGTTTGCAACGTTACGCCACTAATTTTGACGATGACACAGCCATGACTTTGACTGGACTTGAGCCTGATTTTGTTCCTGATGATCAGCCTATTGATGTACCCGCTGATCCTGAGCCGATACCTGCTCCTGAGCCTTTACCTGATCATGACCCTATTCCGTTTGGCATACCTGACATTGCACCTCTCATACCAGATCCAGTTCCTGCACCCGCTGACCCACCTATTATTGAGCCAGTCACTCCCCCACTTGCACCTGCACCTGTTGATATTGCTCCTTGTCACCCAGCAGAGTCTGATGTACACCATGTCGACCTGCCTATTGTTTTCTTGCAGGATATACCCGCACCCCGTCTAGGGGAGGGCACTTCTATCCAGCAGCCTAGCCATGACCCTTACGTTTCAGCAGCATTTCCCCACGTACCTCAGTCTGCACCTTCTGCTCATTTTACATCTTCACCACTTGATGAGCCACTTAGATGGTTCCCACCTTACACCATGCCGATTTCTGATCCCTACCATCCCTCACACTTTACTGGTTATACACGGGATGAGTTACTCCTATCCTTGCAGCTTCAGTTTGAGATCATGAGTCGAAGGATTTTAGAGCTTGAGATGACACCGCGACATTTGCCATGTCCTTGTCAGCCTTCTTTTGTTCCCCCTCGTTCATCACAGTCCCCGTTTTCGCATCCTCCTGCACCGCTTACTCCATTTCCCGAGTTTGATACTCGATTTCTTACCGTTGAGCAGCAGATCAGTTATCTGCTACGTCATGTTTGTCAGCTTGAGAAGGAGCTTGCGCATGTGCCCAGCTTGCTTTTTGTTCCTCCACCTCCTCCTCCCCCACCATCAGCATAGCCGGTTTTTGGTTTTATGTAGGTAGCTACTTTTGATGAGAGCACCACTATTGAGCTGAGCTAGTGAAGCCTTTTGGAGATCACCTTTTGACTGTATGACTTTTGTAGACTGATAAACATTTTGGACAAGGGTAGTGTGACCCTGTGTTCCCTTTTGATATGATACACTTGTAAAACATGTAACAATATTTGTGGTGGATGATTAATGAAAGCTCAATTGTAATGTTCTCATTAAATACGCTGTTAAATTACTTGTTTATGCTATGATTGTGATGATTACATGCTTACTTGTTATGGTAAATTCTATTATATACATACTATATATTTATCATACGAATACGACCTGACCTAAACAATTCGTATAATAGATGCTTATGTGCTTAAATCTTTATTAAGACCTGACCTAGATAATCTTCTTTATAGAAGATGCCTCCTCAAAGGAACAATCAGTTGCCCACAACAGAGGCAGAACTGCAAGAACGGATTTCACAAGCAATCGCACAACATGAGGCCTTACACTCTGAACACAGCGGAGGTACCTCAGGAAATAACCCACCTCACGGTAATGTTTAAGTCACTAAACACACATTACGATACGTTTGGACATTCCATGTACGTTTGCTAATGCTTTCCGTGAATGATGTTGCTTGTACAGGTTGTACTTACAAGCAGTTCCTAGACTGCAAGCCTCTGAACTTTGACAGCACTGGAGGTGCTGTAGCTTTCGTTAGATGGGCTGAGAAGACTGATTTTGTGCTGCGAATGAGCAAGTACGCACCAGAGCACCAGGTCACCTACATTTCTGGACTATTCTTAGACGGAGCTCTATCATGGTGGAACCTTCAGGTTCAGACCCTAGGTGAGGAAGCAGCGTATGCTATGACTTGGGATGAGATGAAAGAACTGATGCACAAGAAGTACCGCTCGAGAGCTGAGATTTAGAAGTTGGAAACCGAGTTCTGGAATCTGAAGATGGATGGACCGAAGATCGCTGAGTACGTGCAGAGGTTCCATGATTTGTCTCGCATTGTCCCTTACATGGTAGAACCGGAATTCAAGCGAGTTGAATGTTTCATCTGGGGATTGGCGCCCCAAATTATGAGCATGGTGACTACTTCGAAGCCTCCCACAATCACTGAGGCCATTGATTTGAGCGTGGCATTGACTGAAGAAGCGATTAGATTGAACAAGTTTTCGGTTTCTGAGGGAAAGAAGAAGGAGACTCATGTTGAGTCGTCAGGAGAGAACAAGAGGAAGTTCTCGAACTTCAAGAATGGTACCTAAGGGAACAACAACAGTGGTAACAAGAAGAGAGAAGCGAACCCACCAGCCGAGGTCAGGACTGGTGTTACAAGTTCAGAGAACAAGGGAAAGGGATACATGGGCACCTTGCCCAAGTGTGATGTATGCCAGTTCCATCATGCCGGCCAGTGCAGGGTTAGGAAATGTGAATCCTGTGGAAAGAATGGTCATTCGAAGGAGACGTGTTGGGCTGGTACTGGTCGTGGAAATGGTGGTCAGAGAGGTAGTAGTAATGGAAATGGCAGTGGAAACCGTGGTGGAAACGGTTATGGAAACCGCAATCAAGGAGGAAATGGCGGTAATGGAAATCGTGATGGTTCTGGAAATCAAGTTGGTAGTGGAAACCGTGGAGCCAACAATAATCAAGGCGGTACTGGAAACAAACAAGGTTGTTTTGGATGTGGAGATGTTGGACATTTCAAGCGGGATTGCCTAAAGAACAACCAAGCCCAAGGAAGAGTCTTCAAAATTGGAGCTAGGAAAGCTCGTCAGGATCCGCACATAGTCACTGGTACGTTCCCTATCAACCAACACTTTGCATCTGTGATATTTGATACTGGTGCTGATTATAGCTTCGTGTCCTTAGAATTTAAGGATATACTTGGGTTAGTTGCCAGTAAGTTAGATATTTCGTACTCAATAGAACTACCTAATGGAAAGCTAGTAGAGGCAAATGAAGTGATTAGAGGTTGTGTGATAGAACTTGGAGAGCGTGAGTTTACACTTGATCTTCTGCCAGTCGAGTTGGCAAGCTTTGACGTGGTAGTTGGAATGGATTGGTTGTCGAGCAACCGAGCTGAGATCGTATGCCATAAGAAGGTTATCCGCATTCTATTGGCAAATGGAGAGATGACTGTAGTGCATGGAGAGAAGCATGATACGCCTCTAAGGATTATCAACTGTTTGAAGGCCCGAAAGTTTATGCAGAAAGGATGTGTTGCCTTTTTGGCTCACATTGTTGATAAAGAAGCCAAAGAGCCGAAGCTGGAAGATATCCCCGTGGTAAGAGAATATCTTGAAGTCTTCCCCGAAGACTTGCCAGGATTGTCGCCGCAATGACAAGTCGAATTCCATATTGACTTGGTTCCAGGCGCCGCGCCTGTGACCAAGGCACCTTATCGACTTGTGCCATCAGAAATGCAAGAATTGTCGACACAGCTTCAAGAGCTTTTAGACAAGGGATTAATTAGACCAAGCTTCTCGCCTTGGGGAGCTCCAGTTCTTTTTGTCAAGAAGAAGGACGGTACTTTTCACATGTGCATTGACTACCGAGAGCTGAACAAGTTAACCATTAAGAATCAGTATCCTTTGCCAAGGATTGATGATCTCTTCGACCAACTTCAGGGTTCGAGTTAGTACTCTAAGATCGACCTTCGATCAGGTTATCACCAGCTGCGGATTCAGGAAGAGAGTATACCGAAGACTGCCTTTAGAACTCGTTATAGACATTATGAGTTTCTAGTGATGCCGTTTGGGTTGACGAATGCACCGGCAGTGTTTATGGACTTGATGAACCGAGTTTGCAAGCCATATCTCAATAAATTTGTGATTGTATTTATCGATGATATTTTGATTTATTTGTGGACGAAGGAAGAACATGAGCAACACCTTAGAGCCATTTTAGAGTTGCTTAAGAAGGAGAAACTATATGCTAAGTTCTCGAAGTGTGAGTTCTGGTTGCATGAGGTACAATTCCTTGGTCATGTAGTGAATGAAGATGGAATCCATGTGGATCCCACCAAGATCGAGGCGATCAAGAATTGGGAAACTCCGAAGACGCCAACCGAGATCCGTTAGTTTTTGGGTTTAGCAGGTGCTATCGCCGATTCATCAAGGATTTTTCTAAAATCGCTCAACCGTTGACCTCCCTTACTCAAAAGGACAAGAAGTATGAATGGGGAGATAAACAAGAAGAAGGTTTTCAGCTACTCAAGAACAAGCTTTGTGATGCACCTATTTTATCCCTACCCGAAGGCACCGATGACTTCGTGGTATAATGCGACGCCTCGCGTCAGGGATTGGGCTGCGTGCTGATGCAGCGACAGAAGGTCATTGCTTATGCTTCGCGCCAGTTGAAGGTTCATGAGAAGAATTACACCACACATGATTTGGAATTAGGCGCAGTGGTGTTTGCTTTGAAGATTTGGCGGCATTACCTTTATGGCATCCGATGCACGATCTTTACAGATCACAAGAGTCTACAGCACATACATAATCAGAAAGAGCTTAATATGAGACAACGACGATGGGTTGAGCTGTTAAACGATTATGATTGCGAGATTAAATATAACCCAGGAAAGGCGAATGTGGTGGCAGATGCCTTAAGTCGGAAAGAGAGGATTAAGCCCATAAGGGTTAGGGATTTGGAGATGATTATACAGATAGACCTCTCGTTGCGCCTTCATGCTGCGCAAAGAGAAGCCCTTAAGAAAGAGAATCTTAAGGATGAATATCTCCGTGGGATGGAGAAAAAGTTGGTACCCAACAAGGAAGGAACCTTGTGTTTCATGGGACGAATTTGGGTTCCCCTTTTTGGTGGTCTTAGAGATGTGATTTTCGATGAAGCTCATAAATCAAGGTATTCGATCCACCCAGGATCAGATAAGATGTACCAAGATTTGAAGGATTTCTAATGGTGGCCGAGACTGAAGGGCGATGTTGCAACTTACGTTGGAAAATGTTTAACTTGTACCAAAGTGAAGGCCGAGTATCAGAAGCCATCAGGTCTTCTGCAGCAACCTGAGATACCCATATGGAAATGGGATCATATTTCAATGGACTTCATAACCAAGTTACCCAAGACACCCACATGTCATGATACGATTTGGGTAATCGTAGACCGTCTGATAAAATCCGCGCACTTTTTGCCAATCAGAGAGAAGGATAATACAGGTAAGCTAGCTGAGCTATATCTGAGGGAGATAGTTCCACGTCATGGAGTGCCTATCTCGATTATATCTGATAGAGATGGGAGATTTGTGTCAAGGATTTCACAATCTTTCCAAGAAGCGTTTGGTTCACAGTTGAATCTGAGCACCGCATTTCATCCACAGACGGACGGTCAAAATGAGAGAATGATTCAGACGCTTGAAGATATGTTAAGAGCTTGTGTAATGGACTTGGGTGGCAGTTGGGACACTCACCTGCCTTTGGTTGAGTTCTCCTATAACAACAGCTACCATACAAGCATTCAAGCTGCACCGTTCGAAGCTCTCTACGGACGAAAGTGTCGATCACCATAATGTTGGGCAGATGCAGGTGATAGACAACTGGTTGGTCCCGAATTGGTTCAAGAGACGACAGATAAGATCGTACAGATCCGAGAGCGCATTAAGGCGGCTCGTGACCGACAAAAGAGCTATGCGGACCAAAGAAGGAAACCTTTGGAGTTCGAAGTGGGAGATATGGTTCTGTTGAAAGTCTCACCTTGGAAAGGTGTGGCACACTTTGGGAGGCGTGGAAAGTTAAACCCATGATTCATTGGACCATTCAAAATCCTGGAGAGGATTGGTCCTGTAGCATATAAGTTGGAACTACCTTCAGAACTTAATGGTGTTCATGATACATTCCATGTATCTAACCTGAAGAAGAGTCCAACACAAGAGACAGTGGTCATTCCTGCTGACGAAGTTCACATTGATGACACACTCCACTTTACCGAAGAACCCGTTGAGGTTACTGATTGGAAGGTCAACAAAACTCGGAGGAGTAGTTTTAAGCTTGTTAAGGTTAGATGGAACGCGCGTCACGGTCCAGAGTTTACTTGGGAGCGTGAGGACCGCATGAAAGCCAAATACCCGCATTTATTCCCTAACTCCCCTGCAGCTAATAGTAAGGCTTAAAATTTTGGGACGAAATTTTCTTAACAGGGGGAGAATGTGAAAACAGTCAAAAATTCAGGTATCCATACGATTAATTAACCATGATTAGTGCTTAATGACTGTGCTGAATTGCAAATTTATCTGCTTTCTGATTACTGCATTATACATACATGTGCATCGCATATTGCCAAATGTCATATCATTATTGCATGAAAGCTTATTTGACTCAAATGATGCACGAAACATAGTTAGCACAGTTAATCAGATAAATCAGGAAAATGCTGACAGAACTCCATATATAGACAGATATTGTGTAGAGATACAGAATGAGCCAGAAACCAAGTATGACACTAGTATAGTGTGTAGGAAAGTAAGCATCACAAAACTGCCTTCCTAGAGATAGTTTAAGTGCCGGAAAGTGCCAAAAACTCACAAAAAGTGCTGAATTCAGCAAAATTCAACAAAAATCAGCATTTTAACAATCTAATTATATGCAGAAATATGGTTAAATGGTCCTTAATGCTTTCCTAAGTGTCGGGAATCAAAAGTGTCACAAAAGGATACATAAAGCAGACTAAACTGCATAGTTTAGCACCTTAACAAACCGGTAACCAACCGAACAACCGGACACTACCCGAAACACCAAATTTTCACTAGAAGCACTGTTTTTACATTACCAAGCTAGTTATGATCCCCGAACATCATAACATGTCATAAATATCTAGTAACTAATATAACTAACTAATACTTACAATTTTACCATAATGCAACAAACTTAATTCAAACCTATGCTACTACCCCCTCCCCATGTCTACGGCCCAACAAGGGCCCCACAATGTTCATTTGTTTTAATATTTAATTGGATTATGTTGGCACCTTAAGAACATAATATCCTTTGGAAGACACCTAAACTTGGTTATAAGTATAACCCTTATGATCATAACATCCATTTTCACACACGCTAACACACACAAACTCTCTCCTCTTCTCCTCCTTATTCTCGGCTGACCCCAAGCACCCACACATCCACCATCATTCATCCATTCTCATACAATCCAAGCTCATACAAAGGTGTTAGAGATCACATAAAGGAGCTAGGAGCTTTTGGAAGTTCAAGGACCTCTCTTATTTGCATTTATCCACTTGATTTCTTCACTTGATCATCCCTAGCCTTGTGCTAGTGGTAAGAACCTTGATCTTGCTATTTTACTTCCATTTTAAGTGGTTAAAGGAAGAATCATAATCATAATCTTGAAGAACACTAAGAATCACAAGAAGTAAACTTGAACATAAGCTTAAAATATGAAGAAATCTTGATGAATATGAGTTGTTATGCTTGATGATTGTTGATTGTTTGTGAAAATGATGTTGATCATCATATGATCTTGCTAGGTCATGATTAAAAACATAATCACTCGTCCCGATCTCTCGTAGGCGCACTCCAATATCTCACAATCACTCGTCCCGACCTCTCATACGTCGTTAATCAAGCTAGTCAATTTTTTCAACAACCCACCACTACTCACTTTCAATTAGTCAAAAGAATTCTTCGATATGTCAAAGGCACATTATCTCATGGTTTAACTTTTGATCGACCACCTAACACTGTTTTGCTAGGTTTTTCTGATGCAGATTGGGCACGATGTCTAGACACTAGAAGATCCACCTATGGCTACTGCATTTACTTGGGAGCAAACTTTGTCTCTTGGGGTGCAAAGAAACAACCCACCGTTTCTCGCTCAAGCTGTGAATCCGAATACAGGACAATGGCTAACACTGCTGCAGAAATAATTTGGTTGACAAATCTACTACGTGAGATTCATGCCTTGCCTCAAACTCGCCCAACCTTACTATGCGATAATCAGAGTGCTTTGTTCCCTAGCCAAAATCGAATCTCACACAAACGAGCAAAACACATTGATTTCGATTATCACTTTGTTCGTGAATTGGCTACTTCCGGTCGGCTCGACACTAAATTCATCTCCACCGATCAACAAGTTGCGGATATTTTCACAAAAAGTCTCCCACAACCGTTGTTCGACAAGTTTCGTTCAATGCTTCGTGTCGGACCACCTCCATCCTTGCATTGACGGGGGGTATCAATCCATCACAAAGTCTCAGCCTAAAATCCCCCTAGTCAATATTATTCATTCAAATGTAATTATTATGTAACTCCTATTGTTGTAAATGTGGAAGATTTCTCTCCACATATTTCTCCCATTCTGTATGTTTATGTACCTCTCATTGTTATTCTAAAATCACAGAAGAAATTGATTCAGCATTGATTATAGACATCTTTAAATCGATTCCGGATTTCTGTTGTGATATTGATTTTAATCTAATTTGTATTTGTTTATGCATTTGAGGAGGACAGTTCTTGAGAGAGGAGATAGGGAGAGAACATAGAGATAGATGAGTTTAGAGATAGAGAGATTAAAGGTTTTTATTTTTTATATTTTACACAAAAATCCCTTGTTATAATTTATTAACTCAATATTCCCTGTGAATATAAAATGACAAGAATACTCTCATGTGCCTTGCACATGACCATCTTTAACTAAAAAATCTAACTGGATTTGGCCTAAATGACATAACTTGCAAGATTTTGGAACATTAAGTACAAAACCTGACAACTTTTGCGCTAAAGAACAGAGCCTGCAATTTGATGTAAACATAAATAACAAAACTTGTAATTTACTCTAATATTAACACATTTAGATATCATTTTGTTTAATTTTACAAATTTATTCGTCTCAGTTGTGATGGTATGCGGTATATAGCGAATTTTAATGGTATCCCCGCCTAATGGACGGGTGCCTACGACCAGCTAGTTTGCATAATATACATGTTAATATTAAATTGACTCATGACAAAGTTATCACATATAAATCCTTATAAAAAAATCAAAGGAGCATGCTTTTATGTCTTTATATGGTTTTTCTACTCAAGTTCACATGGTTTTTGATTATATGAAAACTCTAAAACACCATAAAGTTTTATTTTAACATCATTTTTCTAGAGAAGATAATATTACTAAGTCCAAATCATATTACTACTTTATGTGCATTCAAAACATGTCATCGTAGAAACACTACTCTTGTGTTTAAGAATCATACATACAATTACAAAAACCGCCACCTACCATATACTTTTTAATATTTTCCAGCACACAGAATCAAGATTTCAACATGCCACGTCAGCTAAACAAACTTACCCGGTGGGCCCAACCCCAAACCTAAACACGCATTTCCAAATCCAACGAATGACATCCTGCCATGTCATCATTCTCCGATGCGACCAAATAATCCGATCTCCGTGACGTGAACCGGATCATTCCTCCCAAAGCTGGCGGTTCAGAAGGCGTTCCCGGTTCACTGTTTACCGGTTTTACACTCACGCATTTCCTCCTCGAACCAGATCTTTCTCCCGGTTTTTTTACCTTCTCCGACGGTGATTCACTGTCTTTTTCTCGGTGACCTTTCGAACGGAACAACGACATTATACGAGACCTCAGACCGGCTTTCTGTGATCGTTGACTTCCAGATACGACCGGTTGTTCCGCTGACTTCCTACATCTCTTGGATCTAACTCTACCAATACACGAAACATTCGGAGAAGACGGTTCGGTCGGCGGAGCCTTACCAACGGAATATAACTGCTTTGGAAACAGCCGTACGTTTAGCGGTTTATACTGCCTGCACTTTATATCAACGTAAGTCGTCTTGTGTGTTTTAGGCAAACCAATTATGTGAGCTTTTGGTTTCAAGGTCTCCGAATACCGCTGTGAGCTCGAATTCGAGTGTACAGTCGAGTTGAAGCTTCCTTTGGTTGATTCCTTCCGTTCTAAGAAAGCGTTTTGATCGAACCAGTCGAACTCGGCATCTTTTGATAGCCAGAAGGATTCAACTACTGTGCTATCTGGAATATCAGAATCTTCAATTGATTCTTCGTGAAGATGTTGCATTGTAGATAAGCAAAGTTTTAGTGGTAAAGAAAGAATTATGTATTTCTGTTTGTTTGAAAGTGTGTGTGACAATAAACGGAATGTCACTAAAGGTTTATATAAGGGAGGAAAAATATATTATTTTATTTATATATTTTGGATTGAGTGTGACTTTTGAGTTTTAACAGATTGAACATGCATGGGTTCCTTCCATATTCCTTTGCTCTTTCTAGAAGTTTGTATACTACTCACCATCACGCCGACAACTATTGTATAAAAATATAATTCAAATATAATTAATAAAAAAATAGAGGTGACACTAAAAAGTATAAAATTCAACTTTGACGACAAATATCAGAAACCACTTCGCTAGAAACCACGTGTAGACGTGTAGTCTTCAAAATCTTTTTAGCTTTGAACAATCATATCCCCAACATCATAATAAGACAATGTTAATTACATGTGTAATGACATCAACGAAACACCTTTCCTTCGAATATCTTTATCTTGATCTCTTATTTACAAGCAATCCGTCACTCAATATAAAATAACTCTAAACTAACAAAACCTCAATTGTGTTATGAATGTCTTATAACAACGGTGACTCTCTACATACATAACTCCTTTGTATTAATGTGTGTGTTTATATACTGGTATTTGTATATGGTGTATATATCTTAATGGACAAGAATTCCTATTCACTTATTCTCTATAGTCTTGTTCTCTAATGTTTAGTATAGTTGTATATGGATTGCTAATAGACCGTTGTTTTACAACATGTTATCAGCACGAGTTGTTGCAAGATCTTCATATCCATGATTTGAATCTTCATATCCATGATTTGGTTTTTCCTTCATCCATTCAGGTAACAATACACAAAGCTCATATTTCTACTTAGTACTTGTTTTATTATTTTAGACATCTTGAATAAGGTTATCGTATCCATGAAAAGTGAAATTAAGAGTAGAAACAGTTGACCTATAGCGTTTCACCTTAGACTCCATGGCTCCATGTTTTGTCCTCATTTTATTGTTTTTGTATATAATCATAACTAGAAAATTTAGATCTAGTTTTGTGAATATTTTGATGCCATGAAAGTAACTGAGGAGAAAATGACCGAAAAATAAATTATATTTGATTTGTTTTAAAAAAATAATACATAAAAAAAATAAATAACAACGTTTACAGCCTTTAAAGATTATTTTTTTTCATGCAATTGCTTACGTTCTTCACTAGCATCAAATAAAAAAGGTGTGACTTCTACTTTATAAAATCGGACTCTTCCATGCCATTTACTACATTTTAGATTTGTAGTATTTAAGATTTCCCCCAATATCGTTATTAAGTCATTATGACTCTTGACCTCATTATTTTTTTATGTATATTTTTTCTCTTGGTTGTTCTTATATGGGCTCAATGAAAATCTTGCCTAAGTTAAGTAGTCATAATCCATTAGTCATCCATTATAAATGAATGAAAGTTTAAATGTTATATATAGTATGTACATTTGCTAATAACTGATCAATATTATCATCAACACGCACATAAATTATTTGTTTGTATTAAGAATTATTTTGACATTTTGATTTTAACTAAAAAATTGTATTTAAGATGAAGAGCCTAATAAACTTTGCTTGAAAACAAGTTAATTTGCATATATCTCATTAATATTTGCCGAAGAAACCTGATTTTCTATGTTTTTAATCCGCCATATACTTCACCGGTTGAAATCTCGTTGGAATTGATACTTTGATATACATGATCTAGAATTATGCTTTTGTGTTTGGTAGATTGCTTTCTGAAACCACCAAAGAAATTGAAGGGGGGTTAAGAAGAAACGGGATGGTAACTATTTGCTATAATTCAATTTTTAAATTAGCTATAAAGAGCTATAAAGAAATCATTTAAAGTGGCACTTAACAATCCCTATTAATTTATATAATTAATAAAAAGTTTGTCATGTAGCAATTTAGATAAGTTTTACATCTTTGCCACTTCATTATATTCTTTCAACACTCTTATGTATTATTTTGATTTACGTTTTTCATCATAACACATGTTTTAAAAGTAAAATAACTCTTGCATATATGATTAGTTACATAAGCATCAATCATCTTTATTATTATTATGATTATTCATTCTGATATTCAAAAAAAAATGTGACACTTTGTTGCTTTTCTAATTCATAAAATAATAGCCTATAATGGCTCAACTATTTAAATTGAGTTAAATTGGATTTTGCCATGTTTATATAAACCTTTATAATATTTTAATAGTGGTTTTAAAGATAACATGTTAGCTGCGTTATATATGTTTTTTATGACTAATGAAAAAAAATGCATCTTATATCAGTCTATTCACCATAACTTGTTTTATGAGACACATACTATAATGTCATACATTTTAAAATTTATTGTCTATAAGATTATAAGATGTCATACTTTATTTATATGGATAGTGTTTGAAGAAACACGGAACTAATTTTGGGTTTAATTAGTTTGGTTTATGTTTCTACCATAAGGGTTAATCTTCTTATCACTTTCTGAGCTCCTTAATGATCCGCTAATCCTGCAAAACAGAACACCATTAGCTCGTTAAGAGGGGAATATGGGGGTTTCCCTCTTAACCAGACTCCGGTGTGAGAATAAGTAACTGTTTTGAGGAGATTAAAGTGTGTAAAGAGTGAGAGTAGAGAGAATAGAATGAATCAACCTGTGTATGGAGGTTCTTATTTATAGTCGGAGAGGTGTAAGAGGAGTTGGGCGGATGGGCCTTGGGCCGGAAGATGACAACCTAGAGGATATGCTCCTTGTCTCACTGGTGTCGACCGTTAGTGTCTTCTAGAAGGTATCCGGAGCTGGCGCACCGTGATTGGAGCCACATGTCCTGTTGTCGGCCTTGTTGTCCCTCTGCCCTCAGCAGGTGAGTGGAGATCGTGGGGCATGTGTCGCCGCCCCTTGATTGGTGCCACGTAGGCGTCCTTGTGTACTCTCTGTCTCCTACATATCAGACGACCGTGGAGCACGATTGAGCACAGCCTGGAGGGCGCTGATTGGCTCTTTGGTTCTGCCACTTGTACCTTCTAAATTGGCCTTGCGCCTTATCCCTCCGCGACCCTTGTTGAGCACGTAAGCAACCCGCGCAGGATTATAAGTGTTGCATGCTCTTATTTAGAATGCTAAGTATTGAAGTCGGTGTTTTTTCTTGTTTGGACGTCGCGCAAGGTCAGTCCTTGGTGAAGTAGCCCGCGCGAGTCTGAGAATGAACCGCTTGTTAAATTAGGAGTATGGTCCCGCTCGCGACCTGTTAGAAGGTCTGCGCGGCTTTTTAGGACCATACCCCTTCAAGTCCCCCCAGTCCAGTGCTGCACCATACGCGAAGTAAGTGGTTGGAGCTCTGGACTTAAAGAAAAGTGCTAGTTATGAACAAATGCTTGATTGACCTTGGTAGGCGCGCGCGTGTAATTGCTTGTCAGTTACTACGGCGTGGCTACCGAATTTGGCTGCTGATGATTCGCTACTTTTGGGAGTAGGTGCGCAGGCCTGAGTAATCATCAGAGCTGCGGGGCCTGAGTAACTTTTGCATGGAGTTTCTAGTAATTTTGGGCGGGAAAACCCTCGAATTTTGAATTCTGACGAGTTGGTGCAAATGTCGTTGATGGAGACGTTTGAGTTGACTGCTGACACGACTGTCATCAAGTTGTCCCTGACGGTTCGGCTTTCCGTCAGGCGAGTGAGGCCCACGCGCGCGTGGTAACCGTCACTCCGAGAATCCCGCCTTACGTGGCGTTTTCTGATTGGTCACGTGCGCGGTGACCTCGGCACGTTTACCCATCGCATTAAATGCGATAGGTATATATATCTGACGAAGGGGAGGAAATCCTTACTTCTTCTACTGTTGCTACCTTTTCTCTCCCCTTGTCTTCTTCATATCTTCAAATCTTCAAAACCGTAGTAGCAGATCTTCAAGATCTTTAACAGATCTTCAAGTTTTCAACATTTCCGAGGTCTCTTCTCTGAATATCCATGGCTTAAGAACATCATCAAGAAGAAAATCCCAGTGAAGAAGGTCCCATTCTTGTCCTCAAATGGGACTTAGGGTTGTTTGAGCAGATAACTCGAGGTTTCTGGTTCCCATCGGAATGGGATGCCCGATACCCCGGCCAGAATCAGACGGCCGGCGATGCACCGACGGGGTATATTACCCTTTTTGAAGACTTCTTTCTACAAGGTAACTTCCGGTTGTCGGCGACAGAGTTTATGGCCCATATACTTCAGTATTACGGGTTCCATATTTCTCAGATGAGTCCACCTGGGATGATTAGAGTGCGACACTTCGAATTTCTATGTCGATCCCATGATATTGAGCTAACGGTGGAAAGGTTTAGAGCCTTCTATCAACTGATCAGAAACATGGGTTTCTACTCCTTTGCTAGTCGAGGGTCTGCCAAGAAGATACTCTTGAACCCCCCCCCCCCTAAAAGCTTCCATGACTGGAAACAAAAACTTTTCTTCATCCAGAAGGAAGTCATGCCGATTGCCATGATCTTCCGTCCATGGACTAATGTGATCGAAAAGGAGGAGCTGGCGATTCCTAAAAAGGAGGGTTGGTATTCGAAGCTCACTCCTACACCGAATCGAGTTTTTTGGTGAAAACGTTCTGGTGGCGGCGCGGATGAGTGATCAGTGGCCAGCAGAGAGCAAGGAAGTTACGGTTTTGAAGTTCGAAGATAGAGGTTAGTCACTTCTTTAATTTTTTTTTTGTAATCTTTCTGTGCTTAACTTGATGATTTCGAGTGTGGAAGCGCATTTGTGGCAAGCCGCCTTCCCCACCTTTGGTGGGTCCATGGGGTGCGCCCGCTGGAAGCAGGGGAGCAGTATTGGTATGAAGAAATTAAAAGTCATTTTATGTATCCGGTTGCTGGAGCTTTCGCCAATCCACCTACTTCCACCGAAGGTGCGCATATACCTAACCCCCGGCCTTTGCGCGCTATGACCTCTGCTGGGAAAGAGATTTTCTATCTTTCCAGCGAGGAGTCTGTGGGGTCTTCAAATGGAGAGCTAAGTTCCTGGTCTAACATCTTTGCATGTGTGTTGCGCGACCTCGGGATTGACCCAGAGGAGAAGAAGAAGAAGAAGTCAAAGAAGAAGAAAATTGTTAACATTGATGCTGATGTGACCAGCAAAAAGGGTGGTAGTAGCCGCGTGGCCTCCGGTGTTGCTGATAAAGGTACTCTACTCTTTCGTCAGAGTAACTTGGAAGATATGTTATTACCAGTGACTCACTAGAAGGTTTATCGCGCGTAGGCGAGAAGAAAACCGGCGCCGCTGGTTCGAAGAGCTCTGGGAGCGCGGGTTCTCGGAACCCTGATGCTGGTGCCACTCCGTCTTCTGTCACGCTTGAGGATGAAGAGAAGGAAGAAGAGGAAGAACCTGCTGGGAAGTTGATAAGTAGGAAAAGGAGCAGGGAGACCATAGCTGGTGCTTCTGTGGCGCAAAAGCCTGGTGGAGTCCCTTTTATTGGAAAACAGAGCAACCTTCGCTCTCTTTATAAATTTTCTCCTGGTTAGTCTCTTTGATTTCTTTGCTTCCTTTGTTGTTACCTCTTTTTGACACTTTGTTTCTGCAGAGGCCAAAAAGAAAACCCCTGAAAAGAAGGCTATTGCTTTTAAAGATCGTCAGGAGCCGGCGCTGAAGAAGACCAAAGTTATAATTAAGCCTATGAAGGCTGCTAGCATAGAGTCTGAGAAGGAGAAGAAGAAGGCTGTTGAGAAAGTTGCTGAGAAGGAGAAGGAGAGAGAGAAAGAGAAGGCTTCGAGAAAGCCTGTTGGTAGTGAACGCAAGGAGACCGGGGCCGCTGCTACAACTGCACATGAAAAGGCGAAGGGTCCGGAGGTCGTCCATGTCACGGGGCTTGACCAGCCCTCTCATGAGAAAAGAAAGGAACCTCAGGTTGAGAAGCCGACGAAGTCTGCGCAGCCTGATGCCCCACTTCATACTGCTAAAGTAACTTCTACTACTAGGGAACCAGGCTCTTCGATTCATAAGGAAAAATCTACTGCTGCGGGAGGCGCGGGCTCGGGTGGTGCTGGAGGGTTCGTACCACAATCTCCCATCGACCCTAAAGATATTGTGGGTGATCTTTATTATAAGACTTATACGGAGGAGGCGCGCGGTAACGCTTCCCACCAAGCTCCCTGGGGTCTAAAGCAGAAGGATACTTTCATGGAGTTTAGTGCATGTCGTGATTGGTTCCTGAACTCCTTTCCTCCTGGTGAGGTTAACCGTCAAAGGGCCCGCACTCACGATGGGCTATACCAAGCTTATGTGGTTGGGGAGGCCAATACTCGCGCCGCCAATCACCAGATTGTACGTGAGTGGCGCACAATGGTTAACGAGCGAGCTGATTGGGAGAGGTATCGTGAGCGTCTTGTGTGGCAAGCGAAGGAGTTTGAGAAGGCTAATGCCGCACTTGCTGAGGAGAAGTCTAAGTTTGAGGCTGATAGGAAGTCTGAGGAATGGGGCCGCGAGGGCCTTAGGAGCAAGCTTCGTGCTGCTGAAGATCTCCTGGCAAAGGAGCGTGCCGAGTGGAAGAAAATTTGTGAGAAAGACAACCAGCGCATGTATGCGGTTCGTGCCAAGGTTACCGAGCTCGAGGGTAAGGTTGCTGAGTTGACAGGAAAGATCGAAGATGAGCAAACTACTAAGGAGCATGCTGAGGTTCGAACCGAGTTGACCTTTTTTGTTCTTATCCTTTTTGTTTGTCAAATTAACTAAGTCTTAACCTTTGTAGGCTGAGCTTAAGGCGCAGGTATCCAGTAAGGATAAGGACTTGGCGACCAAGGACGTCGAGATTGCGGAGTTAAAGTGTCGCCTGCAAGAGCAGGTTGACAAAAGTGAGTCCTTGGATATCAACCTTGAAGCTGAGATGGGGAAAGCTGCTTCTGCTGAGGAGGCTAAGCAAAAGGCTGAGGAGGCACGAGACATGAGTACATCCGCCCTTAACATAGCACAGAACAATTACTCCGAGGCCCAAGGCATCGTTGACACGTTGGTTGCCGAGGCTGAGTGGATGCGTGGCAGAGGAATAGTTCTGGTATGGTTCTCATCTTCACTTCGGCTTTATATGTTAAAATCAAATTCTCATCCATTGCCTTTGCTGTAGATGGCTAACTCTATCCTGAATGCTAGAGAATTAGATGAAGCTGTTGCTGCTCTAATAGATGCCTCCCACGTGGTTGGTCACCGTGGAGGTTATCTGGAGTGTGCGCAGCATGTTGAGGAGGCAATGGGACAAGAGTTCGATGTTAGCCACTGCTCCATGACCGATCAGGCTGATGCTGAGTTGGCCCGTGCTGAAAAAGCTTATGATCATCTATCACTACCTGTGATGGATTTGGTTGCGGAGGCACTGAAGCATGATTGGTGCCAACGGCTAAAAGCCATTCTCGACCCACCAGTACTGTTGAATTATCTAATGAGGAGGAACCAGCGGGCAATGATGGCGATGGTGATGGTGATAAGCACAACGACGATGATGATGGTGGTGACGGCTATGAGTAGATAGCGCTGACAGGCTTTTTGCCTTGTAATTTTAATTTTAGATGTCGAATGTAACCTGTTGCGCGGTTGCGCTTATTTTGCTTCGAACTGATGATGCTTTGTTATTTTGTTATGTAATCATTGCGCGGTTGCGCTTGTTGAATATGTTGTTTATGTTTGCTTTCCCTTTGCCCAGTTACAATTATTGCACTATTGTTAAAAACTTTGGTTAAGTTAGCGCGAATAAATGTAAGTGTGGCTCTTGTGCGAGTGTAACTGCCCGGTCTCGCGCTATGTTCACGGAGGACCTTGGAGGCATAACTCAAGAGCTCGTAATTTACTGAAGTGTTTTCGTGCTAATCAAAAGTTTAACATGCATTTGTAACGTAGAAGTCATCATGATAAAAGAAAACATAAGGCATATGCTTTCATTGATTAAGAAATAGGCGCTTAGGCCAACATACATCGCATGTAAGTAAAATAAAGGCCATTTAGCCAACATAGGAAATTAAGAAAGGCACGTGGCCGACATTAGTGGATAAAGGCGCAAGGCCGAGAGTAGTTACATAAAACACTTGCGCAGTTGTTGCGCGTTCCACGTGCGCGGGATGATGTATCCATCCAGAGTGCGCAACTTGTATGCCCCCTTTCCTAGCACCTCATGAACCAAGTATGGGCCTTCCCACTTGGGTGCTAGCTTTCCGAGGCATTCAGCATTGGAAGCTTCATTGTCTCTGAAGACGTACTCTCCGGGAGTGAAGGTACAAATGCGCACTCTTGCATTGTAATACCTCTCCAGCTGCGTCTTGTACTTGGCTTCTTTGATTCGCGCTATTTCGCGCCTTTCTTTGAGTAAGTCCAAGTCAAGACGACGCTCTGCCTCGTTATCGACTGTGTTGACTGCCGTCAAGCACGGCGAGGGCAGGCCAATTTCAGCTGGGATAACTGCCTCTGAGCCATAGACTAGGCTAAAGGGGGTTTCGCCAGTGCTTGTCTTCGGCATGGTTCGATGAGCCCATAGGATACTCGGGAGCTCGTCTACCTAGCCTCTTCTCTTTGTGCCCAGAGGGGCTTTTATCCCTTCAACGATACTCTTGTTGACACTTTCTACCTAACCATTGCCTTGAGGGTGCACAACGGAGGAGAAAGTGTGCTCAATGTTCATTTCCTTCATCCATTTTTTGGAGATCTTCGGAAGCAAAATTGGTGCCGTTTTCTGTTACGATTTTGAGTGGGAGGCCAAACCTGTAGATGATGTGTTCCCAGATGAACTTGCGCACCATCATTGCAGTTGTTGAAGCAAGTGCTTTGGCCTCCACCCACTTGGTGAAATAATCGACGACAACAATTATGAACTTCACAGCTCCAGGAGCTTCAGGGAAGGGTCCTACCATGTCAATCCCCCACTGCTGGAAAGGCCAAGCAGTGGACACGGGGATGGGATCATTTTTCGAGCGCAGGATTTTTGGGGCGTGCCTTTGACAGGAGTCGCATTTGCGCAACTCCCTTAGGGCGTCAACGTGCATCCCTGGCCAGTAATATCCGGCGTTTATTATCTTCGCGACAACCATGCACGGGCTCGCATGGATGCCGCAGATTCCTTCATGAATCTCCCTGATCAAGTAACTTGCATCTTGGGGGTCCACACAACGCAAAAGTGGCCCCAAAAAGGATCTTCGATACAAGATTCCGCCATTCATCTCATAGAACAAAGCCTTGTTCTGTATCTTTCTAACTTCCGCTTTGTTTTCAGGGAGTATTCCTTCTTGCAAGTACTGAATGATAGGGGTCATCCAAGATGGCTGCCCTATCTCGATCACATTCACTTGACACAGCAGAACTGACGGGTTTTTGAGTACTTCAATCCTTACATCTTTGGCGAGATGTTGAAAAAGAGGTTGAAGAGAGCTTGCTCAAGGCGTCTGTTGGTTTGTTTTCTGAGGGATTGATGTGAACTACCTTGTATGACTTGAATTGTTGGAGTAATTTTTTCGCCTGGTCCAAATACAAAGCCATAACTTCACCCTTCGCATCATACAACCCGTTGACTTGACTTGATATTAGCAATGAGTCAACATGAGCTTGTAAGTTTTGGGCTCCCATCTTGATGGCGAGGCGCAGGCTTGCCAAGAATGCTTCATATTCCGCCTCATTGTTGGTATTCTTGAAATCCAACTTGATGGCGTATGTAAATTCATGTTTCACGGGGCTAACAAGGCGCAAACCGGCTCCTTGACCATCTACGTTTGAGGCCCCATCAGTGTATAGCAACCACAATCCGTCTGATGTATCCTTAATGGGAGTATCCACCACTTCAAAATCTTTGATTTTATCCTCTAGGACTTCTGTTATGAAGTCCGCTAGGACTTGACCCTTGATGGCTGGGCGCGGCCTGTAGAGAATATTGTGCCCCCCCCATCTCGATTGCCCATTTTGCTAGATGGCCTGATGTTTCTGGCTTTTGTAATATAGTGCCGATGTGAAAGTTGGTGAGTACCGTGATCACGTGCCCTGTAAAATATCTGCCCAGCCTTCTGGAGGCATGTAGCAGTGCAAGTACCAACTTTTCCATTGTTGAATATCTCATTTCTGGATCAGTAAGCACCCTACTGACGTAATAAATTGGAGTCTGAACTCCATCTCTCTCCACCAATAATACCGACCCCACTGCCTTGTCCGAAGAGGACATGTACAGGATGAGTGGTTCCTTTTCAAACAACACGGTCAGAGTAGGGAGCTTTATCAAACATTCTTTCATCTGCTGGAATGCGGTTTCTGCTTCTGGCGTCCATTTGAATTCTTGTTTCTTTACGCAGTTGCGCAGAGTGCTGATAAAAGGATATGATTTTGCAGCATGGTTTGATAGAAATCGATTAAGCGCGGCTAGGCGGCCGACCAATCGTTGCATTTCCTTGATTGTTCGACGTGACGGCATCCGCTCTATGGCTTGAACTTTCTCTGGATTAACTTTAAAGCCGCCATTTGTGACTACGAAGCCCAAAAATTTTCCCTCTTCCATACCAAAGGAACATTTGGCTGGATTTAATTTCATATTCACGCTTAGCAAAGAGTGGAATGTCTTCTCTATGTCCTTTAACATCTGGTCTTCCTCAGGAATTTTGATTACGAGATCATCAATGTAAACCTCGATGTGTTTCCCAATATCTTCAGCAAAGATTTTATCCATCAGACGCTGGTATGTTGCGCCAGCGTTTTTGAGACCGAACGACATCTTTGTGTAACAGAAGATTCCGAGGTCGGTTCAAAAAGATGTCTTGTCTTCGTCCTCCAGCTTCATCTGGACTTGGTGATAACCTTTGTAACAGTCCAGAAAACATTTCCATCTGTATGGTGCGAGAGAGTCTATCCTTTTGTCGATATCTGGCAATGAATAACAGTCTTTCGGGCATGCCTTGTTGAGATCTGTGTAATCGACACACATTCGCCATCCTCCATTTGACTTCTCGACCATGACAGGGTTCATGACCCAACTCTGATAGCGCACCTCTCTTAAGATTCCTGCTTTTAACAGCTCACACACTTGCTCATTCATTGCTTTGGCCTTATCTGCCCCTACGCTGCGCCTTCTTTGTACTTTTGGTTCAACGGAGGGATTAGTGTTCAGGCAATGTTCAGTAACATCGCGCGGGACACCGGTCATGTCTGCTGGGGTCCAGGTGAAAATGTCCATGTTCCTGAACAAAAGTTGTTTGAGATGCGTTCTGATGTTTGGTGAGATTGCGTGGCTTATCGTCACTGTTTGCTCTGGGTATTAGCGGTTTAAAACCCACTTTTCTGGCTCGGTTGTTGAAACTTTCGCCGATTTGGTCGGGCGCACAACCTCTGCTAACATTACTTCTTTCTTTGCATATATAATCGCCACACCCGTCTCAGGTGGGAACCCGATGGCTGAGTGGGGTGTGGAGGTTACCATGTTCAGCTCCCCTTGGGTTTCTCTCCCAATCAAAACATCATGCCTTGATTTGACAAGCATCACCATGAAGTTGACAATTGTGGTTCTTGAATGCTTCTCGTCAGACAGCGTGACGGGGAAGCTGATTTGGCCCAGTGGGAAGACCATTTCGTTGAAGAATCCTGACAGAGGGTAGTCTACCGGCTCATGTCTCGCTTTATCTTCATCATCAAACTGATTAAAGCATTGCTCATATATGATATCCGCTGTACTTCCCAGATCAATGAATACGTATTCTGTTTCGTAATGCCCAATAATACCGATAATGACGACGGGGCGCGTGGACCCCCGCGTACTACCGGGAAGATGACCTGTTGCTCTTGCCATGCCGGTTCGAAAGGTCGCTTGCCTTTATCTCTTGCGCTATATCTTGGTCCGTTGACCATATGTGTTTCCAAGCGTCTAACCTTTTTCTCTTTTCCATCATCATTACGCTGAATCTGACGTGTCTCTTTGCGCACGTTCTTTACCAGATGGTTTAGCTTTCCACTTTTCAGCGCTTTTTCGATTTCTTTCCTTAAGCTGATACAGTCATCTGTCAGATGACCTGTATCCTTGTGGAAGTCACAGTACAGGTTGGGGTCCTGCCCCTTCTTGTTCGTTATAGGCCTAGGGGCCTTGAAATCATGGTTCTCCGTCATGAGCACCTCTTTTGGTGTCTTGATGAGCGGAGTCTAGTGCTTTTCTCGATTCTCGTTCCTGACTGCCTTTCGGTAACCCATGCGATCGATTGTGTCTCGCACGTCCTCTCTGTATCGAGGTCGTTCGTCATAACCACTGGAATGTGTTGGTGCATCCGTCTATCGCCTACGTCTTGTATCGAGTCTTGTTAGAATAGGTTAGAATAGGGCACGAAGTCCAAGAAATTGGTAATTGCAAGTGATTCCGCTTGAAATGATATCTTGTCATTTCAAGCGAAATCACATATCATTCTGATTCCGCTCGAAACTGTAATGCATGATTTCGCTTGAAGTGTTTCATTGTGATTCCGCTTGAACTGAACATGTTATGTTCAAGCAGAATAAGAATCCCTATATATAGGTGATCATTGGAGCGAAATCAGTAGTGAAGTTCTTCCGGTTTGCCACGAAGTGCTGCTGAAGTGTTGTCGTACATGTAAAAGGATTCTTTATCAATAAAATCAATAGTTTAAAGTGAATATGGCTGAAATAAAACCGAAACATTTGTTTTCGCCTCTTGTTTTGGTGAATTACTCTTCCGATCGACTCGTTTAGGTCTGAATACGATCCTACAAGTGGTATCAGAGCACATGAGGAAGAGTTCTTGCCATTTCAGCTGTGTTTTCTGTTTTTCTACACCTTCTTCTTCAAAATTGAAAATTTTTCACTGTAAAATTGGCTCAATTTTTCACATGTCACACGCAATCATGTTTTGATAAATCCTTGAAAGTTTCAAAAGTAAAATCGATCTAAAACTTGTTTTTTACTTAATTCCGCTTGAAATGTTTTCGGAAAAAATGACGTCATTGTGATTCCGCTTGGATTTTGTCTTGGTCCGCTTGAAAATCTTTGATTTCGCTTGAAAATTTCATCTGATCCCGCTTGAAACCGAGATTCCGCTTGAGTTTTTGGAAGATTCTGCTTGAAATCACTGATCCCGCTTGAATTTAGTGATTCCGCTTGAGAGAACTTGGTGATTCCGCTTCAAAGATTGATTCCGCTTGGAAAATTCTTGTGATTCCGCACTAGCGTGCATATTCCGCTTGAAATTGTGATTGTTGATTCCGCTTCAAAGCTTCAACAGAGATTTCGCTTGAAGTACATTTGTGATATTTCGCTTGAAAGTATACACTTGCTATTTCGCTTGAATTTGGGAATTTGTGAACTTTTGAAAATTGAATCATGGACAACGAGTTCTACAATGCCTTTGCTAGTCCTATCACAATTACTCAGAATGCTTTGCTTGAAAATGCAACTGGAACAACTCAAAAACCGCCTAAGCTTATGGATATTGATGATTATAACGGTTGGTCCGAACGCTTTGGTAACTGGGTTGAGGCGTATCATTTGGATGCTTGGGATCATACTGAAGAGCCATATTTCAGACCTCTTGGCAGTGATCGAAAGATGATACCAATTAGAGAATTCAGTCCTGATGAGAAAAAGAAATCCAAAGATGAGAAGCTGATGGTTAGTTAGTTGCAGCAGGCAATTGAAGAAGACATCTTAATCTTACTTCAACATGATGGTAGTGCATATTCGATCTGGAAAGAATTAGAAGCAAAGTCTCTTGGTAATGAAGATTTTGTCAGAAACAAAGTGTCTCTAATGAAGAAAGAATTTGATTTATTTCGGGGTTTGAGAACGGAAAGCACCAAGCAGATTATTGAAAGATATTGTAACTTGGTGAAGAATATGACGAGATTGGGCATCCACAAAAAGTAAAGATGAGCTGATCGAGAAGCTGGCAGATGCGTTGCCACATGATGTTTGGGGAACGTTTTTGATGATGTTGAGGAATAATAGAACAGAATATAACGATCTAACTCTGGGAGGGTTCATCAAACATCTTGAAGCTCAAGAGATGGAGCAGAGAAAGATTGCTAGGATGAAGAACTATGATGGAGAACAAGATATTGGTTTGTATTTCAAAAGTGGTGTTAGTGAGAAGACAATCTCTCCAAAGGTTGAAACTGCTTATAATGCAAAAGGTTCTTCTGAAAGTTCATCTCATGGTTCAAGCAGCACAACAGGATTCTCTTCATTTCCAACATATGATCCACAGTTTTCTACAACAAAGAGTGGCAAAGTTCATCAATGCAATATTGCCTTAAAGCTTGAAAATGATCAGAATTATACTGAGGAAGTTGCTGAAAGCCACATGTCTTTGTTGGTAACGGTGCTTGAATCTTATGGAGGATTAGTTGCAGGAAGGATCGGGAATCCAATGCTCACGAAAGAGGATTACGATCAAATTGATGCCGAGGAAATGGAACTGATGGATATAAAATGGTGCATGGCTAGTGTGTTGAGACGGGCTGAAAAGTTCAAACAAATTACAAGCAGAGATGATTTTCGCGAGGCTCATGTTTCAACTTTAGGTTTTGATAAGTCTAAAGTTACTTGTTTTCGTTGCAAGGAAAAGGGGCATTTCAAGAGAGAGTGCACAAATCGTGAAGCAAGTGGAGCTCAAAATCCTTTCGGAAACAACGATTACCACAAAAAGGCGATTTATCATCAAGTTACACAACAGCCATATCAACAACAACAGGCACCGCATCAGGCACAAACTGCACATGGAAGAAAAGAAATTGAAGATTCAAAGAGAGCGTGTCTGGTTAATCAGGGCAAGGATGGTGGATTCAGTTGGGATAAATACATTCCAATGGACAGTAAAGTATGTTTAGCAGATCAAGATGATGAAAAATTGCCAGAAGGTTTCAGTTGGGATAATTTTTGCCCAGACCAAGAATTCATGGCCAAAGAGATGCTAAACGCTAAAGCCTTTGTTATTAATGCTTATGATGAATATGGGGTAGAAAAATATAGAAAAATTAGGCAAGCTGGAGAAGAGAAATGGAAAAGGTATGAAAAGGAAGAAGAGGAAGAAAGGAGAAAAGCTGAAGCTGAGAAGAAGAAAAGAGAAGAAGAAGTTCAAGTGAGAACAGTCAAAGAAGTTCCAGAATTTGAAATCAAAGCTGATACTGAAGCAGTCAAAGTTCCAGAGAAGTGTTTGAATTGTGATTCTTTGATCAAGCAAAACAACGAGTTGCTACACAACATTAAAAGGTTGAAAGAATCATATGATACATTGAACAGAGAAATGAACAAATACACCGAATCGAACAGTGAACAAGCTGTTGCAATGAATACACTCAAAGGAGCTTACATGAGACAGCTTGATGACGTCAACTACTACACAGAGAAGTGTGCTGAGCTGGAATTGAAGTTGGCAACACAAAGAATTGAAACTGAAAGAGTCAATAATTTATTGAAAAGTTACTCATGTTCTACTTTTGTTGTTGACAGGATTTATCCGATTGTGGAAAGATTGAAGACTTTTGAGGAAGAGAAGACTTCGGATGAAAAGAAGTCCGAGACAAAAGAAGAGGATGAAGTAGAAATTTCTGGTAAGAAACCAAGTGTTGTCTACAATAGATGTCCGCCCCCCGGTCGAAAATGGATATTCTCCTCGAAATCCAAATTTTGAAAGAGTCAAACAGGCAATTAACTTATAGTGGGAGTCTGGGCCGTCAGATAACTTGCCAGAAAATATTGATGTCACGTTCACATCATCTTACACTGATCATGAGTCCAAGTTGATAAAAAGTGTGGTCGATCAGGTGTTGGATAAAGATGACGTTGAGGAGTCAAAAACGGAGTCCAAACCCGAGTCAAAGTCTGAGTCTGACACGTCAAAGTCAACAATCAAAAAGGACAAACGGGTTTATGATATGGAATTTTTGCTATCAAAATCTAATGTGAATGACGAACCGGTCAATGTAGCATATACTTTGAAAGATTCTGACAAATTATATTCTGATGAGATTTTTCCAATAAGAAGTGTTAAACTTGAAATGATTAAAAAGGTTTTCAAAATCACAGAAATTAATATTTCTGAAATAAAAGATTTAAATCTTTCTAGAAAACCTAAACTATACACTTCAAGAGACAAACAAAGAATTAACAAGAAAATGGGTTACAACTGTGGTTACAGTTTCCAAAAGAAACCAAACCATAATAGTAATGTCAAAAAGAAAGGTCTTGGATTTAATCAACCGAAAAATCATAAAAATGAAAAAGTTTATAAACCAAAAACTGTGTTTGTTTCAGGAAAATCTTCTGAGGATGAGAAAGAACAAGCTTTCAGGAAGCAGACAAATCAAGAATTCCTTGCTAAGAAGCAAGAAGAAGTAAAGAAGAGTGTTGCTCAGAAGAAGATAGAAACTAGAACCTGTTTTCAGTGCAAAACTGCTGGTCACATTGCTAGGAACTGTCCGAAAACATTCAAACCAAAACAGGAAATTTCTGAGAAACTAAAAGAAAAGATTGTTGAGAAAGTCGAACCACCAACAAACAAACTTAAAGTTTTTGAAAACTCAATTTATGAAGTTGGTGAGTGTTCGAAAAATGTTTTCAAAAAGAAGCAGAAACTTAACAATCAAATATGGGTTGTTAAGAAATCAAGAGACAGTTCTGGTGATGAATCTGATTCCATAAAATCAGAGGAGCCGCATGTTGTTGTGAAAGATGAGAAGAAAGTTCGTGGATGATGTGAATTTTCCACCACTGAATGCTAAAAACTTGAAATCTAAAATTGGAAAAGTTGAAATTTCAAACCAACTCTTTCCTAAAAAGAAAGAATTGGATGTTGAAAAAGCCTTTAACCCTGCAGTGAAAAATATTTTTGGAAAAATGATTGAGGGGAAGGCTAAAGGGGTTAAGGAATTTTATCAATTGAAAAGGAAAGATACAACCCCAAATGAGACTGAAAAGGTTACACCCAAGGCTGGTCAGGCTTGGGTGGATATATTCTTCATTGAATAGAAACCTTACTTGCCGGAGCTCCCAATTTGGTAATCGCGGAGCATGAATCGGCATCATTCTTGAAAATATTTTTGAAAATTTAAAATTGAAAAGTGTGAATTGCCGGAACTCCCAGGTAGGTAAATGTGGAGTAGGAATCAGCATCTTGAGAATTCAACCAACAGATGGTAATTGGTCATTAAGTTGAACTTGATTTAACTATCATTCAAAAGTTTTGGTAAACAAAGTGATGAAGTGACCCAAACCTACAAGTGGTTTGTTGGATCTGAGTTTCCTTTTGATTGTATTTTTGTTTGAAGTTAAAATGGAAAATGGATGAGTTGTGCAGCGGAATTAAAATGATAACAAACTTTGCATACAATCAAATGAGAGTAATACTTTAATCAAACATCTTTACACAAAGAACCGAATGATTGAATTTATTTCAAACACGATTACAATGATGATGTATGAATGCAAACTCCCCCTCAGCCCGAGCTCAGTAGTTTGTTCGTGCAAAGAAGACGAATGATGTGAAGAGCTAATAGAACAGTACAAAGTACGGTACTATTTATAAGCACTTGCAAACTACTGAGCATCTTTAGCTGACGTCACCATGAAAGTGACATCTAACCTCCTAACAAACTCTAACCTCTGATCTATACAGACACTGCTTGTGTTAACTACTGCTATTACATTCTATTACAAACAGACTTTAGAACTACTGCTGCAACCTTCTACTGCTGTGAACCTAGCAGCACTTATCCGGATCAGCAGTGCTTGACTCAAGGCAGTAGATTGAATCAGCGGGACTTGAGTCTTCATCAGATCTTTAATTGAGCAGCAGTTATTGGTCAGCAGTTAGTAAGATCAGCAGATAGGAGGTCATCAGTTGTTGTAATCACTTTCAAGGGGAGAGATATGTATATCAGCATCTGCTTATTCTGAATCCACTGAGCTGATCCAATTTTGGCTTTACATTGTCTGTTCCTCTGATAGGGTTCAATCCCAACAATCTCCCCCTAGAACAGATAATGCCAAAACTCTTCATTATTGTGGATATTTTATTGCCTCATCAACAGCTCCCTTATCTGGCCTTTAAATTGCAATTCAAAGTTAAGGGCATCTGTATCTTCATCATCCCTGCTAAGTGGAAGATCAAGGAGATCCTGCAAATATTCAAGACTCAGGCCAAGAGCTTGTTCCCTTGATATGATCTTCACTTCTCCACCAGACCTGAGCAAAGTCAATACGCGGGTCTGTTTGTCAGTTGCCCACTTTTGTATTTTTGAGCCTGGTGGGTTTCTTGGGAGATGCTTATTTGCAGAAGTATTTGGAGAGGCTGGCCGATTCATCACTGGCTGAGCAGTGGTAGCAGAATTTTCTTGTTCAAGTTCTTCTTTTAACGTTCTTAACACGCCTTCTTTTAAAACTATATTGCCCGAAAGAATATCTTGAACTGTCTCACCTCCTAACTGGCTTTGTCTCCTCCTTTTGTAAGAGGAAGTACCAGCTGGAGCAGTGGATCTCCTGATTTGCAGCTTTGATGGTCCTTTTGAAACCGCTGCTTCAGGGTAGTCAGGGTTTTGAGGGATTTTAGGATCTTTCTTCCTTAATTCCTCCAACCTTTTGTAGGTTGACCTGACCAAATCTTCCTTCCATCTAGCAACTTGTCTTTTGGTTCCGAATTCAGCAACCACCAATTCTTCTTTCATTCTTTTTAGTTCCAACTGCTTTTCAGATACATTCTTTTTAAACCTTGCCCAATCAGGAGTAGTGTAAGTGACTTTCTTTTTTATCATATCTTGAATTCTAGCTGCTTCAGCTTCAAGCTCAGGAACAGTCCACTCTTTGTACATGTGTCTCTCTCCTTTGTATTTCTTGTAAAACATGATGCTTTCAATGTAGTCTTTCTTCAGAGTTTCAGCAACTCTTTCAGAAATTTGTTGACTAACATTCTTTGCAAAACGTTCTAGGGAATTGACTTGTGTAAGCAGATATTGGTAGTATCTTGAAACTTCTTTGTCAGATTTCCCTTGTGAGTTTCTTTGCGAGATATCCTCTACTTGTTTGGCCTTTATCTTCAAATATTCATCAATGTTTTTGGGCCGCGGATATCCTTTGATTGAGGGCAAACTCCTTTTGGCAGGGTTATCCTCAGTATA
Source organism: Helianthus annuus (assembly GCF_002127325.2). Classification (NCBI taxonomy): domain Eukaryota; kingdom Viridiplantae; phylum Streptophyta; class Magnoliopsida; order Asterales; family Asteraceae; genus Helianthus; species Helianthus annuus. The sequence continues at coordinate 80,186,503 of NC_035436.2, read as the reverse complement.
GAAGGATTTTATCTCTTCTCTGATAGCTTCTAGTTCAAGAGGAAATTGAACACCTGCAGGAGGTAAAGGTTTGTGCATTGGAACAGAAGAAAGTGGAACTGGTTTTGGTATATTGACAAGAGCTAAAGGTTTTGAAGATGTTTGGGGTGGTGAAGTGACATCATCTTTAGGAGTTAGCCTCCTCCTCTTTATTTGAGGAGGGACTGATGATGTTTTGGATGGAAAGATGGTTGTAGTGGCAGTGGTTTGTGATAGACTAACAGCTGTTGAAACAACTGGTGTTCCAACCACTGTTGTCTTTACAACAGATGTTTTAACATCTGCTGTCTTCTGCCTTTTGACAGGAGGTGATTGTGATTTTGGTGGTGATGATGGTAAAGCAGTAGATGAAGTGTGTGTTGAGGTGGTGTGTGTCGAAGTGAGGGCAGATGTTGAAACTACTGAGGTACCAACAGCAGTTGATACAACAGAGGTTACAACACCTGTTTTGGGAGGTGGTTTTTGAACAAACTTTGAACGCCTGACCGGAATGGATTTGGGTAGCCTTACTTTTCTAGTAGGCTTCTTCTTTTCATCAAAAAGATTTTCATCATCTCTTGACCCTGAAGTACCCTGATCCGGATAATCCACCTTGGCTTTCTTTTTGGCCTCTCTATCCCTTTTTACACAAGCAAGTGCTTCTGCAAGTGCATTTGTAGTCTCATCAATTTTCTTACTGCCATCTGGCACAGGGATCTGCTTGGTCATATTTGAATTTTCTGGTGCAAGGTAAAGACCATCAGTTATTCCCTTTCTTCTCCATTCTTGAATTTTCTCCCCCTTTTTGGCATTATCTTCAGGGAGTTGATCAATGAAGAATACTGGTGGAGGAGCAGTGCCAGTGGTGTGCAGGATCTGAGTTTTGAGAGCCTTTAGATCAGCCCGAGTGTCTTTGAACCTAGACTCCATAGCATTTCTCAGCTGTTGAACATGTTTTTCATGTTGCTGATCTGCCAGTTGTGCCTGATGATGGAGATAAGGTTGAAAGAGATTCCAGAGCTCATTTGTAGCAGGTGCTTGTTGTAGAGCAGGTGCTTGAGGTGGAACAGCAGTGGATTGTACCTTTTGTACCTGTAACAACTGCTGGAGCATATTTTTGAGCTCTGCAACAGAGTTATCAAGTTTTTCAACACGATCCGTCAATTTCTGGTACTTTAAATCATCACCCAATTTAATGGGATCATCTGATTTCCCACTAACAGTGGTTTTATCAGTGGCAGATGTAGGGAATTTATTCCAAACACTAACCACTGATGCCCCTTTTTCTTGGTACTGGGGTCTTCTTCCTTCAACACTTGACAACCTTTTGATGATGCCAGTTGGATATATAAATCCACTGGTGGTTGGCAGAGGTGCTATGTAAGGAATTGCCTCCAAGGAAGTCTTATTAATGAAACCACTGTCCAACTGTAAACCTGTAGGTTCAACAGTTGTAGTGGCTGCTTCACTTGGATTACCACAGAGAGTTACTTGTAACTCAATGGGTGTAACCTCCCCAGGCGTTGTTGGAGGGTTAGCAATGGATGATACAGCAGGCTCAGTCATTTGTTGAGGTATATTCTCATTTACAGGTGATTGAGAAGGACTGGATAGTGCCTGGTTCAAGTCAATTGCATCCAACAGTAGTTGTGTTTTTGGTGGAATTGAGGATGTGATGGTGGGTTTAGAAGGCGGGGTTGCTCCGGGCATTGAGCTGTGGATGATGGAGACAAGTGTATCCAGAGCATCATGATGTGGTGGCCCTTTGTCTACAACCTGTCCTTTTTGTGAAGAAGCAGGAGGAGTTATGGTTATGGGTTGAGATATTTGTACCAACTGCTGTGAGGAAGAAGCAGCAGTGGCTTCTAGTGACATTTGTGTTGTCATAGGCATTAACTCTGGTATCTCATCTGCCAGAGTTGCCTTTTTGATTGGTTTGGAGGGTTTTTGATTTTTCTTTTTGGATGGCCTTTTTGGTTTGGTAGGTGTGGGTTTCAAAACAGTTGTTCTACTGCTTTGGTCACCTAGAGCAGTAGGCTCAGCAGCAGATACCTGAGGAGCAGTGGTAGCTGCTAAAATCTGCTCAGGTACCCCTGCTTGTGTTTTGCAAGGTGCTAACATACGTGAAAATGTTTCAGATGTTAGACAGTTTATTGCAGTTATTTCACCTTGGTTTATTAGAGACAAATCATCCTTACTGAATTTCTTTTGAAAATAATAGCTTAAAAACCTTGGAAACAGTAAAAATGATTTGCTTTCAACATTATTAACCAAATCTTTAAAGATTTCCCGAGAATAGTTATAATTTTCTTCTTGAAGAATCGCATATCCCAATTTTGAATCTTTATAGGGATCTCATTGAAAGAAGTGGTTTTGTTTGAAACACATACTAGGAGGGTATGAAATAAAAATCTTGGTGCAAGAGGAAAATAACCTTTTTCTAAAGTTAATTTCGTCATCATTGTGGCTTCATACCCTCTTTCAATGAAGTCAATGTGCAACTCGTTTTTGGTGAAGGAAGTTTTACCTGCCTGATCATCGAGTTGAAAGACTTCGGAGATGGATTGTGGTGTAATGTGGACAGCTTTACCCTTTATGGAAGATTTGATTGCAGTGACAATGTCTCCTTGTTTTTCAAGGGTTGCATTCTTCCAAAACTCCCTTTGGGTTGCCAAGTAGATGGGTGCGTCGGCTGTGAGCAAAGTTTTGTACTTTGATTTTGCCATGATGGTGATAATGGAATCGAAAACATCCGTGGTTCCTGGTTTTGTGAGAAGACCCAGGAGATTGTGAGATTTTTTGAATGGAATGTCAGTGGTGGTTGCCTTTTGAGAGGCTGTTTTCGAAGATTTTGATGTGGGTTTTGCAGATGACTTCGATTTTGTCATTTTTGAAACGATTGATCGAAGGAATTTTGTGGGAGTTGGAAAGAAAAACTGCTTTGAGAAGAGAATTTTTATGAATTCAATTCGACAGTAAAACCCTGTTTGGATGGTGAGTGGGGAGTTTTTATAGGAGAGATAGTGAATGCTGACGTGGCAGCCGTTACAAAAAGTCTGACACTATGTACTGCCCACGTGACAACCACTGGTGAAAATGAAGGACAGTACTTTGGATGAAAGCAACTGATGAAAGCAATGGAAAAGGGGCAGTGGATGATTTTTACTATCAGTAGATAGCATATCAGTGGATAAGACACTGCTTTTGAACAACAGTGGTTATCAAGGAATGAGAGAACAGAGGTTGCCTTTCAGCAATGGGCAAACTTTTTGATGTAGAGCAGACTTTTGAACAATCAGTGGTTATGGCAGACTTTTAAGGATTTTAATGAAATTTTCATTTTTAAGCTATTTTTAAGGATGGATTTTTGATTTTCTGAAAACATTTTGTTGCTTTTATTCATAGAAAAACAAGATGTTGCTTGTTATTCCATGTTCAGCATCCCAATCCTAGAGACCAGACTTTCAAAAATGGCTGTATCAAGTGCTTTTGTGAGCACATCTGCCAGCTGGTCTTTAGTTGGGACATGATGCAGAGAAATCAAACCTTTTTCATAGCAATCCCTCACAAAGTGATGTCTGATGTCGATGTGTTTGGTGGTAGAATGGGAAACTGGATTTTTGATGATATTTTCTGCTGCCTGGCTATCCAGCATAAGTAGTGTCTTTAAGGAAGTGATACCAAGATCCAGTAACTGATTTTGAAGCCACAAGAGTTGGGCTGTACAGCTTGCAGCAGCAATGTATTCAGCCTCAGCAATGGATGTTGAAACTGCTGCTTGCTTTTTGCTTTGCCAAGAAACTAAGCAATCACCTAGAAAGGCACCCTCCTGAAGTGGACTTCCTTGTTGTGTGACAACCAGCAAAGTCACTATCTGAAAAACCTGAAAGCTTGATATTCCCATTAGCTGGATACCAGATACCAAGTGTGGGAGCACCTTTTATGTATCTGAGAATCCTTTTTACAGCAATGAGATTAGATTTTCTGGGAGCTGATTGACTTCTTGCACAGACACATGTTGCAAACATGATGTCTGGTCTGGATGCAGTTAGGTACAATAAAGACCCAATCATGCTCCTATAAAGTGTTTGGTCAATCAGCTCATCCTTTTCATCAGACATGACCAGCTTATTTGTGGCCATGGGTGTGCTGCATGGTTTACAATCATTCATATCAAATTTGGTTAAAAGTTCGTTAGCATATTTGCTTTGATGAATGAAAGTTCCATTTTGCATTTGCTGTACTTGGAGACCAAGAAAGCATTGCAGCTCACCCATTGCACTCATTTCAAACTCAGCTGTCATGAGTTCTCTAAACTCTTCACACATTTTGGTACATGTGCTTCCAAAAATAATGTCATCCACATAAATTTGGACAATCATTAAATCTTTCCCTCTCCATTTAAGAAACAGTGTTTTATCAATGGTACCTCTTTTGAAACCATTTGAGAGTAGAAAGTTGGAAAGAGTTTCATACCAGGCCCTTGGTGCTTGTTTCAGGCCATACAAGGCTTTGTTTAGCCTGTAGACATGATCATGATAAAATGGATCCTCAAAGCCTGGAGGTTGACATACATATACCTCTTCTTGCAATGTACCATAGAGGAAAGCACTTTTGATATCCATCTGAAACGCCTTCATGTTGTGGTTGACAACAAAGGCCAGGAACAGTCTGATAGCTTCCAATCTTGCAACAGGGGCGAATGTTTCATCATAATCAATCCCCTCTTCCTGTTTGTAACCTTGAACCACAAGCCTGGCTTTGTTCTTGACAACAATGCCCCTTTCATCTGTTTTGTTCTTGAAGACCCACTTTGTGCCAATGGGACTGACCTCTTTTAGCAGTGGTACAAGCTCCCATACTTGTTGTCTCTTGAACTGTTGGAGCTCCTCTTGCATGGCTTCTACCCAGCTGTTGTCTTTTAGTGCCTCTTGGTACTTGACTGGCTGATGGAGTGATAGAAAACCAGCAAAAAGACAAATGTTTTGGGTTTGGCTTCTTGTGAGCACCCGTTCATTGATGTTGCCAATGATTTGATCAGGTGGATGAGATCTCAAGAAGATTAAATCTCCTTGGTATTGTATGATGGCATTTGTTGGTGAAGGCTGCAAATGTGTATCATCTGAGCTAACCACTGCTGGTGACTTTGATGACCCAGCAGTGGCTTCAAAAGGTAGTGGAATGGGTGGTACTGGAGTAGACCACTGCTGACTTTTATCCACTGTTTGAGGACTTTTGTCAGCAGTAGTTGAGGATATGGAAGCAGTGGTGGATGGGCTACTTTGATCAACAACTGTTGATGCAGCAGTGGTTGAGCTTTCACAGATGTTTTGAACAACTGATGCTTTCCCTTTGGTGGCAGACCTTTGAGGGATGATGACTTCATACCCATAGTCTGGTGTTGTATCCTCTGATGGACCTGCACTGTTAGTCTTGACAGCAGTATTTTCAAAAGTGAATTTTTCAAGATCAAACAGTTCAGCAGGATTTGCTGGGATTTTCATTGATGAAAGTTCATTGAACTTTACATCCAAAGTCTCCTCCACTACCTTGGTCCGTGCATTGAACACTTTGTAGGCCTTGGCAGTGGTTGAGTATCCCAGAAAATAACCACAATCAATTTTGGCTGCAAATTTTGAAATGGAATCTTTTAAGTTCAAAATAAAGCATGGGCAGCCAAATACCTTGAAGTATGAGATCAGTGGTTTGATTTTGTACAGAATTTCATAGGCAGTCTTTTTGTGCCTGTGGTTGATTAAAACTCTGTTCTGGACATAGCAAGCAGTGTTTACTGCCTCTGCCCAGAAAGTTAGTGGCAAACCTGAATCTGCAAGCATGGTTCTGGCAGCCTCAATCAAAGTTTTGTTCTTTCTCTCAACAACCCCATTTTGCTCTGGTGTTCTAGGGATGCTGTACTGCCTTACAATCCCTTTCTACACACAGAAGGCATCTAACTCCCTATTTTTAAATTCTGTGCCATTGTCACTCCTAAAGCTTTTCACTGGAAGATCAAATTGCTTTTCAACCTGTGTCACAAAGTCTTGCAAAATGCCTGCAGTTTCATATTTAGAGTGCAAAAAGAAAGTCCGTGTAAACCTAGAAAAGTCATCAACTATAACTAAACAATATCTTTTCTTTTTGAGGCTCATCATTTGAATTGGGCCAAACAAATCCATGTGCAGCATTTGCAAGCACTGGGTTGTTTTGGACTCCTCAATGGACTTGTAGGAACTTTTATGATGTTTTCCTTTTAAACAGGAAATGCAATGTTCAGGACATGAAAACAATTTTTGTGGAAGGCCTCTCACCAAACCATTTTTTGAAATTTCTGTTATTGTCTTAAGATTTGTGTGTCCCAGTCTTTTGTGCCAAAGTTCTGTCTCTTTGTTAGAGGCAGCTGAGAACAGACAGGCATCAGCTCTGGGACACTCTTTAGACATGTCAACAACATAAACATTGCCACTTCTTTGAGCAACAAGTTTTGTTTGACCATTTTTAATTATTTCTTCAATCTTTTTGACCATTTCTGGTCCAACAATCCTACAACAATCTTTTGTGAAGAATGACCCAAACCCTTTGTCACTCATTTGAGACACACTCAGAAGGTTGAATTTTAGATTGTCTATTAGATTGACATTTTCAAATTTTACATTGCCAGATTGCACTGTGCCAGACCCCAGAACTTTCCCTTTACTATTATTTCCAAAGGATATATCACCCCCACCATGGATTTTAAAGTCTTTGAGGAGGGCTTTACATCCTGTCATGTGCCTGGAGCCTCCACTATCTACATTCCATAGACTATCAAAGCATGCAGAAGCTCCCTGCACATGAAGTAAAAGGATTAGTTCATTAAGGACTCCAAAGCCAACAGGGCTTTGGATGGGGTCTCAACAGTGTCTGGTATGGATGCAGTGTGATGGGCAGTGGTTAAATCAGGGGTTTGGACAGTTTTAGTACTGTTTCTTGCTAACCACTGTTGGGGGTCTTGCCCAATCAACTGCTGGTAACTGAAAGGATGCCTATTCACTCTGGGTTTAGAGGGCTTTTTGTAGACCTCATAAACGTGTGGAATCCTTTGGTAAGACTGTTTTTCCTTGCCCTTTCTGAACTGATTGGCAGGAGGTGCATTAGTAACCTGAACATCTCTTTTGACAGATGTTTGGTTCAGCTATTTTGTGACAGCTGTTTGAACTGGCACAAACAGTGGTTGTTTCTTTGTGAACTTGACAGATGGTGCAGATGCTGATGAACTCAAGGATGTTTTAGCCATGTACTCATTCTTCTTTTCATTGAAGTTTTTGAGGTATACACATGCCTGAGTTTTATGGTTTGTTTTACCACAAACACTGCAACTTTCAGCTGAAGTAGTGACACTTGTTTTGGTTAAGTCATAAGCTTTTAGATGGAAACAATCTTTTGTTAGATGGTTCCTCTTCTCACAGAATTCACAAAACAAGTTATCAATTTTCTCTTTCTTCTTCCTCTTTTCAGACTCCTTTGTAGCAGAGGTTTTGACCACTGCTGGAATATCCTTAAGAGGAATGACTTTAGCTTTTGGAGCCTTAACACCATCAGTTGATGTAAAGTCCATTGGCTTGAAATTTTCAAGGATATCACACTCATCAGACCATCTTGGTTTAAATTGATGATTTTCAATCTCCTCAAATGTAGAGGGACACATTGGTCTGTCAAGTGTGATTTTGTTACCAAGTTTGTCAGTGATTTTCACTTCTTGGCCATCCTTGTTTGTTGGGATGAACTCAGTAGTTACATCAGTGGTTGAAACAGATTTTTCAAAAGCAGTGTTTTCATCATCATGTTTTCTATAACCAACCCCAAATTTTACATTGCTTTTTATCTGTTTCTCCAGCATAACCTCATACCCTTTGCATGATTCCACCCATCTTTCACAAGTGATCTGGGTGGATTCTAACTCCTTTTTGCAAACTTGGTATTTTTCTACCATAGTTTGGAGTTGGGTTTTGGTTATGCTTTGCTCTTCTTTCAAACTGCTAATCTCGTTTTCCTTTTCAGTCAACTTGTTTTTAAGTTCTTTTAAAGATCTTTCAAATTTGACTTCATCAGTTAAGATTTTGTTCCTAAGGTTTTCATTCACCTCTTTGATGTTAGCAAAAGCAATAATGCAATTGTCAGAACATAGTTTTTCTAGAACTTGAGGTGATACCTTGGCAGCAGCCATCATTGCACAATCACATTTAGGATTTTCTTCCTCATCAGCTCTCTCTTCTACCTCACCAGCCTTTTCATCTTTCTTGTCTTCTTCAGACCATAGATCTGTCATTGGTTCAATCAGGGTACCTAAACTTTCTCCCAGCAGTACTTCATCAGTCACAGAAGTAACCACTGCTTCAGTCACCTCTTCCACTGTTTCAACCTTCAGCTGTTCCTCCTTAGATTCAACCCCCTCCTGTATTGACTCTAATGCCATCAAACAAATTCATTGTGAGAAGAATCATTTGAAGCATATAGTGCAAAATTTTCATCATTAAGATTTTCAGGCATACTGCTCCAGTCAACAAACTCTTGACTAAAGAAACTTTGTTGTTCAGGTTGTGTAACTACTGGAGCAGTAGTTTGAGGTGCAGATTGCACTTGTGCCTGGGGAGCAGGGGTTTGAACAAATTGGATCTGTGGAGCAGCTGTTTGGACATAATGCACTGGCATAGGGGCAACAACATAGTGAGCAGTGTTCACATGTGCTGCTGGGGCATATTGGGCATAGTGCACAGTGTTTTGAGTTTGAGGTCTAGGATTTGAACTAGGGTGAGTGACTATGGGACCAGTTGTTTGACTCCTACATTCCCTAGCAAAGTGTCCCAACCTGTTACACTTGTAACACTTCATTTTCGATTTATCCAACCCAACCCTTAGGTTCCCATGAAGACCTGGAATTTTCTCCCAGTTCTCTTAAAAAACTTGCTAGTTCTAACACTTAGCAAGGCCAGTTGGTGCAGGATGTCCATTTCTTCTAGGTCAGTGGGGTCGAAATGCTGTAAATCATTGAGTTCAAAGCTTAAATTGTCTGACATCTGGTTTTCATTTGCAGCGAATGCATAACCTGTAGAGTGAGGATCAGGGTTGTTAAAGTTTGCACCAGCAGTTATGTCAATGAAGTGATCATAACCCTGATCCTTACCACTACCACCAGATTCTTCTTGACCCAGAAGAGCAGTGTTACCGAATGAATAATCATCAACGGTTTTCCCTGACTCTTGTAACTTCCTTTTCTGGTTCAACTCCCTCTCAAAGGTCAGGAGTCGACCATGGAGTTGGGTCAAGGTCAGATCCTTGAACTCAGGTGCAGTTCTGGTGACAATAGCTATTGTGTCCCATTTTTCTGGCAGTGATCTGAGGAACCTGCTATTTTGAGTCGAGTTTGAAAACGTGACCTTAACAAGCCTCAGTTCACTGATGAGACAACTGAAACGCTCAAATTGTTGAGTCAGTGATTCACCTTTAACATGACAAAATGTTTCATACTGTTGGTTCAGGATTTCCCTATTGTTTTCTATGACCTCTTCGGTACCTCCAAACTGTTCCTTAAGTGCGTCCCACAACTCTTTGGCACTGTTACAATGTAACAGTCCAGCATATATTTCGTTGGGGAGCGCTGATGCAACAATACTAAATGCTTTAGCATCCAGTTCAAATTTTTGATAATCCGTTTCAGTATAATTTTCAACAGGTTTAGGAACTTGTTTTTTAGCATCTTCAGCGCTTGGCACTGTAGGAACATGAGGACCAAAGATAACAGACTTCCAACAACCTGTGCTTTGTTGAGCGAGGATGTGACCCATCCTCCTCTGCCAGATGTTGTACTCATTTCTTTTTAGCATAGGTGGTTTAAAGAGCGAGCCAATGTTGTTTTTATCGTCCTGAGATTGTGACGTCATTCTTGTTGTTTTACAGGTACTGAGAAATCAACTATAATGGTGATTAATCCTTACTCTGTTTTTCAACGACGAACAAACGATCAGTATCAACTGTTTTGAGCTGAACTATTTACGTCAAAATGATTGTTAAATCAAATTTGACTGTTCTAGCTCTGATACCAATTGTTGGATCTGAGTTTCCTTTTGATTGTATTTTTGTTTGAAGTTAAAATGGAAAATGGATGAGTTGTGCAGCGGAATTAAAATGATAACAAACTTTGCATACAATCAAATGAGAGTAATACTTTAATCAAACATCTTTACACAAAGAACCGAATGATTGAATTTATTTCAAACACGATTACAATGATGATGTATGAATGCAAACTCCCCCTCAGCCCGAGCTCAGTAGTTTGTTCGTGCAAAGAAGATGAATGATGTGAAGAGCTAATAGAACAGTACAAAGTACTGTACTATTTATAAGCACTTGCAAACTACTGAGCATCTTTAGCTGACGTCACCATGAAAGTGACATCTAACCTCCTAACAAACTCTAACCTCTGATCTATACAGACACTGCTTGTGTTAACTACTGCTATTACATTCTATTACAAACAGACTTTAGAACTACTGCTGCAACCTTCTACTGCTGTGAACCCAGCAGCACTTATCCGGATCAGCAGTGCTTGACTCAAGGCAGTAGATTGAATCAGCAGGACTTGAGTCTTCATCAGATCTTTAATTGAGCAGCAGTTATTGGTCAGCAGTTAGTAAGATCAGCAGATAGGAGGTCATCAGTTGTTGTAATCACTTTCAAGGGGAGAGATATGTATATCAGCATCTGCTTATTCTGAATCCACTGAGCTGATCCAGTTTTGGCTTTACATTGTCTGTTCCTCTAATAGGGTTCAATCCCAACATGGTTGATAAACAAAGTTATTTTTTGGAAAACCATTTTGATTAAAACAACCTTAAGTGTTTTGAAATCATAATGGGAAAATAGTTTGTTGTGAGGGAGAGTTCTGATTGTTATGCCAAGTGGATGGAGAATTGAGGCAATTCATATCAGTTGTTGTTGGACCGTGTTCCGACCCTGAATAGTCAATAGAGAACGTTCATCTTCACGTACGAAGGCGGAATCAACGTAAATGAAGTTACAACAGCTTTCCTATTCAATTCCTTTCTTTTATTGCTTTCTGAGGTAAATTTGATAGAGTTTCGGTAACAAAAGCATGCAACAGATCCGCTTCAACATACACAAGTGTCTCTCAGGTTTCGCTTAAACTGACTATATATAGTCTTCATGGTTCCGCTTATACAACATGCCGTATAAGCGAACCTATCAACTTAACCCTATAAGCAAAACTCTAAGATGACAAATAAGCGGAACCTCTAGCTAAGAGTACATACAAGCGAAACTACATTATAAAATACAATTTTGACTTTCTAGCTTCTAATTTCATCAATCTTGACCTAAGACTTGATGTAGACGTAGTCAACAGACATTCCATGCATCAACAGACTCCCCCTTGGATGTTGACGTAGTCTTCAGCTCCTGAGTCTTCCGTCTTGGTCTTTTCTTCAATTTTGTCTTCTCATCATAAGCATTCTATCTTCACAGTGTGACAACCCGTATCTTCAAAGTAAATTGTTTGCTTCCTACGACTATGTTTTGTTACGTTACCTTCGGGTTATCGCACCGTGTCTAGACGAATAGGTATTATTCATGTTTTTAGTATACACTAACCCATCTAATTGTAATTGTTAGAATATAATTGCTAACATTTGTTAAATTATAGTTAAGTATTAGACTGTATTGGTAAAAATAAATAAATAAATAAAAAGATTACACACTAAATAGAAATCACTACCAATCACCATTTCCTCTTTTGCGTTTGTTGAGCAGCCATCACTAGCCCACATCCCTCTTTTTTTGAGCAGCCTAACTTAACCCTCCAGCCCACCCCTTCTCTTGTAATATTTCGGCCCAACCCCAAACCACCCTAGCCCACATAGTTGTGAAGATTTGCGCATGCATGTATATACATGCGTATGTATCTTCTGTCGAGGGCACAAATACAAATTTAAAAACCCTAATCGTCTCTACCCCACCCCCCTACGGCAGTATCAGCAGCAAGACCCCCCCCCCCTCACATCGTCGCTAGTTTTCTTCCCTCCACTCGATGCAAGATCCTTCCTGTTCTAGACGTTCTCCTTCGAATCCCGGATCTCGGTTAGTAAACTCACACTTAGTTTGGCTTGAGTTCTTAAAATAATTGATGGTGGTCACGATACGTTCGGGTCAAACTCGTTTCAGATTTGGGTTATGGTTCAATGGATATGGAATCGGTTCGGAAAACACCCAGGTTCGGTCAAAGGTAGTCAACAGCAGCCAACTGGTCAGCCGTGGTTCAGGTCGCATTTGGTGCGTTTCGGTCAGTATTATGTCATTGTTTGCATCTTTGTGATTTCCGATGTTACATAAATTGTTAACTGTTGCTTGTTTAAATATACAAGGTATAAAAGTTGTATAAATTGAATATTATGATGTAAATGTAGCATGAGTTGTCTATATGATTACTGAAGTGTTTAAATTGATTTTATGTTCTTTTGTTAGTACTGCTAGATGTCTATTATTGGAATGAAGTTTAAACTATGCTACAAATTGACCTGAATAGCGTTTGTATGATTAAGTGTGCACACCGACCGAAATAATCATAAGATAATTATTCATAATTCCACAATTCGTACACTGTGATGTTTGTAAACTACAATTTAAATACATGGCAATACTAAAAATATGTATTAGTGCATGAGGTTATTCATATTTAATTATATGTAATGGAGTATAAATAGTTATTAATCATTAGTGATGTGCTTGCCGATAATTATTTGATATATAAACCATACTTATTAGGCTTTTATCATATTACCACCTATGATGATGTGTTCTAATAATAGTTGATTGTATTATTTCCACTGTATTTGCGGTTATAGTATCAAAAGTTTTATAATAAGTGATATTTTATAAATAAAACAAAACTCTAACAGTTTTATTGATTGGGTTATATATCAATAAAGTGATATAGGCCGCACAGTCTTATTAGGCTGCACAGTCTTGGTGGGTTGCAAAGTCCTTTGGGCCTTATCTATTAGTGGATCACACACTTATGGCTAACCGTACACTCTCAAGTCGCACCATTGTATGACCGCACACTCGTCAGAAGTCGCACACTCCCGTGTGGACCGCACACTGACAAGTGGGCCGCACACTAGAAAAGCCCAAATCTCTTAAAGGTTGCACACTCACTGTTCCATGTTATTACATGATTAACTTTTTATAAGTGGATTATTTATGGTTAGGGTGTTACACGATAACTGTTACTTGTACAACTACTTGACGAATACGTGTCAGATATGTGTAGCTTATACGTGATTACTTGTTTACCGTCCTAACAAATGATAACCATAATAGGATGTGGTTGACCAAATTAGGACAAATGCTTTACCTACCGAGCAAAGCAAAGGTGAGTTCACACTTTACACAAGGCATGGGATTCCCAAGGGTTGGGAATGGGTAAAGGATTTAAACTGAAACTGCGTGATCTCCTGGTTTGGAACACGTACACACCCTCTTTATTGAAGGGTGACAACATGTGATAAGGAATGGATTGGAAACTACGTAATCTCCTGGTATTGGGATTTCGTACACACCCTCTTTATTGAAGGATGACAACACGGATACTAGACCAAAATCTCTATCATGAAGTCCCTCCTTTTATATCGACTTAATCGCCGGGCCAATGGCGAGCGGGTCATTACTTAGATAGCGCTATTTAGGTTTGACAAGCCTCACACCGTGCCGCAGAGGACGGGCGTGAACTAATGGATCTGGGCACTAGTCAATGATGATAGACATTGACGTCAGGGCACCAACTTACTTTAGTCAGTGGTCGATATGGTAAACAGGTCTAGTGGTTAACATGGGGAAGCCCCCACTGATTATGGATATGTTTGGGAAACAGGTAAACGGATTAACTTACAACTTACAAATGAACTCCTGGTTTTGAAACAACTTAATAATGAACACCAACTGTGAACTCGCTCAACTTTGTTGTTGACTCGTTGTTACATGCCTTGCAGGTCGTTAGGTGCATAGATGGAGCTTGCACGAGGAGGAGAGGTCGTTGTGGGACATGGACTGTTGAGTTCCATGTTAAACTTATGAACTTTTAAATTATGTTTTGGGTTTTGAACTTTATGCTTCCGCTGATAACTTTAACTTGGTTGAATTGTTTTGACACCGATTATATTGATTGGATTGGAGTTTTATCTACTTAATTTATATTGTTCAATATGATTGGTGGCTGGATCCTGGTCAGTCACGCCTCCAAGCGGTGATACTCCGCATGTGGATTTTGGGGGTGTGAAAGATTGGTATCAGAGCCATTGGTTATAGTGAACTTGGTTTTAAAAAGGGAAAAGCTTTTTGACAAAACCAGACTATAACCTGTACAGTGCTCAACAATCCACAACGATGCTTCGCTCCACGTGCAAGGCTCAACACTTTAGGTGATGTGATTTAAGTTTATATTGCCTACTTGCTAGATCACTTTTGTGTAATGTGCTGTTTATGGTATGCTTATTTAGAATAGTAGCATGCTGTCTGTTAGCCCTACTACGTCCTTTATGACACGCAATTGTTTAATTATTTAATCGGTGGTGGTCAGACCCCTTTCTGATTTCTCATCACCCTGCTACGACAATCGTGTATGCGTTCTATCTATTTATATGCTTATCTCGACATGACATCGCCATTTGACCCTTTGTACATTCGGTTTGTATGCCAACATTCACGTAGACCAGAACCGGCTCAAACGAACAGGGCTTAGGAGAACTATACCCACGAATCCCTGTTGACGAACCTTATCACCTTCACCTGTCATTGTCACCAGAAACGAAGCAGCCACAGTTACACGCGTTCGTCATTTTGCAACTCGCAACCCTACCAACCAAATTTTGTTTTAGACAAGTGATATACTCCCGTGACCGTGATGCAGCAAACTTCCCTTTTTGTGTCGTACCGCCATACCTCACTACTAGAATTGCTTCTAAGCAACAGGTTACTTGGTTGAATTCTTCGGTTATTGTTGGACCCCTTTTTTTCGCTCGATTCTTCGTATGAACCTCATTAATTCCCTGTTTCTTCGATTGGCAACTGATTTAATGAAACGCTAACAACCATACCATGATTTTCACCGATCAGAACACTACCTTATTACCCTGTTGGATGGTTTATTCTCATTCTACTTGATTAGCTCTCTCGTATACTCAACCTAGTGAATGGATGCCATTACTGGTGAAATAGCCTTCGGGACATTCGTGAACGAAGATATGGATCACTCAACCTACAGACGAACACGATAATCTATACGTTTACCTTACCCCCTTACACCACAAGAGTCGTATTTTAATTCCATGATAGCCTTCTTAAACAAACGGATTTGCCACTGCACTAGCCAACTTGCGTAGAACCAGTTGTACCTTCGACATCAGGTAAACCCCTGCTAGGGATTATTAAATGTTTACTCATCGATTGCGACTACCCTTCCCCGTGTTCCCACGTCCGTACATACTATACTTTTGAACCCTAGGATCCTAGCAACATGTCCCACGAACAGTCACATGGACATGTTACACTCAACGAACGTTACTCACTGAGCATTGGGCCATAAATATGATGATACCACATGTACTGTCCTTTGATCTTGATACGACCGATATAGAACCACAGACACGACATTCGAATTTAGTCTAACCTGACGGATATGTCATTTGTTTTTCTTCGACGACATCTGAATCTACTTGAAGAGCTAGTAGGAATCCGAGCGATACCTACACCTTACCGTGAAGCTCCTACGACACAAACAACCTTATGTTAGTTTCCATCGAATGACTTTTGGCGTTGCGAAACCCGTTTTCTCGATCTTATGCACAAACCCTCGTAACTCTAAAGCTTGCTCAGGAATCTGCATTCCAACAGCTGAAGGTGAGACCCTGTAGTATACCCATTCTTTCGTTACCAAAAGGTACTGATAATTTCGTTGTTTATTGTGACGCGTCCATCCAGGGACTTAGTTGAGAAGGTCATCTCATACGCATTACGCCAACTCAAGGTTCACAAAAAGGGCTACACTACCCCTGACTGGGAGTTGGGAGTAGTAGTGTTCGCACTCAATATCTGGAGACATTACTTGGATGGTACCAAGTGCACCATTTACACCGATCGCAAGAGTCTCCAGCATATCTTCAAGCAGAAGGAGTTGATCATGCAACAACGACGATGGTCGAACTCCTTTATGACTACGAATGCGCAATCAAGTACCATCCAGGCAAAGCCAATGTTGTGACTGACGCCCTCAAGCGTAAGGAAACCAAGCCTAAGCGTGTACGTGCGTTACAGCTTACTATTCACTCCAATCTTCCCGCTCAAATTCGTGAAGTTCATGTTGAAGCTTTAAAGGAAGTGAACCTTTCAGCAGAGTCCCTGCGGGGCATGGAAAAGAAACTCGAACGCAAGTATCCTCAGTTATTTAAGGAAAGAGAGTCCACTACAGAAGCTACTGCGGAATTTCGGGACGAAATTCCAAACCAACAGGGGGATGATGTGATACCCCAGGAAAACCAGGAAACCACGCAACACAACTAGCTTCTCCAGCGACTATGTGCTAAATTTCGGGACGAAATTTCTATCAACTTGGGGATGATGTGACAACCCGTATCTTCAAAGTAAATTGTTTGCTTCCTACGACTATGTTTTGTTACGTTACCTTCGGGTTATCGCACCGTGTCTAGACGAATAGGTATTATTCATGTTTTTAGTATACACTAACCCATCTAATTGTAATTGTTAGAATATAATTGCTAACATTTGTTAAATTATAGTTAAGTATTAGATTGTATTGGTAAAAAAATAAATAAATTAAAAGATTACACACTAAATAGAAATCACTACCAATCACCATTTCCTCTTTTGCGTTTGTTGAGCAGCCATCACTAGCCCACATCCCTCTTTTTTTGAGCAGCCTAACTTAACCCTCCAGCCCACCCCTTCTCTTGTAATATTTCGGCCCAACCCCAAACCACCCTAGCCCACATAGTTGTGAAGATTTGTGCATGCATGTATATACATGCGTATGTATCTTCTGTCGAGGGCACAAATACAAATTAAAAAACCCTAATCGTCTCTACCCCACCCCCCCTACGGCAGTATCAGTAGCAAGACCCCCCTCTCATCGTCGCTAGTTTTCTTCCCTCCACTCGAAGCAAGATCCTTCCTGTTCTAGACGTTCTCCTTCGAATCCCGAATCTCGGTTAGTAAACTCACACTTAGTTTGGCTTGAGTTCTTAATATAATTGATGTTGGTCACGGTACGTTCGGGTCAAACTCGTTTCAGATTTGGGTTACGATTCAATGGATACGGAATCGGTTCGGAAAACACCCAGGTTCGGTCAAAGGTAGTCAACAGCAGCCAACTGGTCAGCCGTGGTTCGGGTCGCGTTTGGTGCGTTTCGGTCAGTATTATGTCATTGTTTGCATCTTTTTGATTTCCGATCTTACATAAATTGTTAACTGTTGCTTGTTTAAATATACAAGGTATAAAAGTTGTATAAATTGATTATTATGATGTAAATGTAGCATGAGTTGTCTATATGATTACTGAAGTGTTTAAATTGATTTTATGTTCTTTTGTTAGTACTGCTAGATGTCTATTATTGGAATGAAGTTTAAACTATGCTACAAAATGATCTGAATAGCGTTTGTATGATTAAGTGTGCACACTGACCGAAATAATCATAAGATAATTATTCATAATTCCACAATTCGTACACTGTGATGTTTGTAAACTACAATTTAAATACATGGCAATACTAAAAATATGTATTAGTGCATGAGGTTATTCATATTTAATTATATGTAATGGAGTATAAATAGTTATTAATCATTAGTGATGTGCTTGCCGATAATTATTTGATATATAAACCATACTTATTAGGCTTTTATCATATTACCACCTATGATGATGTGTTCTAATAATAGTTGATTGTATTATTTCCACTGTATTTGCGGTTATAGTATCAAAAGTTTTATAATAAGCGATATTTTATAAATAAAACAAAACTCTAACACTTTTATTGATTGGGTTATATATCAATAAAGTGATATAGGCCGCACAGTCTTATTAGGCTGCACAGTCTTGGTGGGCTGCAAAGTCCTTTGGGCCTTATCTATTAGTGGATCACACACTTATGGCTAACCGTACACTCTCAAGTCGCACCATTGTATGACCGCACACTCGTCAGAAGTCGCACACTCCCGTGTGGACCGCACACTGACAAGTGGGCCGCACACTAGAAAAGCCCAAATCTCTTAAAGGTTGCACACTCACTGTTCCATGTTATTACATGATTAACTTTTTATAAGTGGATTATTTATGGTTAGGGTGTTACACGATAACTGTTACTTGTACAACTACTTGACGAATACGTGTCAGATATGTGTAGCTTATACGTGATTACTTGTTTACCGTCCTAACAAATGATAACCATAATAGGATGTGGTTGACCAAATTAGGACAAATGCTTTACCTACCGAGCAAAGCAAAGGTGAGTTCACACTTTACACAAGGCATGGGATTCCCAAGGGTTGGGAATGGGTAAAGGATTTAAACTGAAACTGCGTGATCTCCTGGTTTGGAACACGTACACACCCTCTTTATTGAAGGGTGACAACATGTGATAAGGAATGGATTGGAAACTACGTAATCTCCTGGTATTGGGATTTCGTACACACCCTCTTTATTGAAGGGTGACAACACGGATACTAGACCAAAATCTCTATCATGAAGTCCCTCCTTTTATATCGACTTAATCGCCGGGCCAATGGCGAGCGGGTCATTAGTTAGATAGCGCTATTTAGGTTTGACAAGCCTCACACCGTGCCGCAGAGGACGGGCGTGAACTAATGGATCTGGGCACTAGTCAATGATGATAGACATTGACGTCAGGGCACCAACTTACTTTAGTCAGTGGTCGATATGGTAAACAGGTCTAGTGGTTAACATGGGGAAGCCCCCACTGATTATGGATATGTTTGGGAAACAGGTAAACGGATTAACTTACAACTTACAAATGAACTCCTGGTTTTGAAACAACTTAATAATGAACACCAACTGTGAACTCGCTCAACTTTGTTGTTGACTCGTTGTTACATGCCTTGCAGGTCGTTAGGTGCGTAGATGGAGCTTGCACGAGGAGGAGAGGTCGTTGTGGGACATGGACTGTTGAGTTCCATGTTAAACTTATGAACTTTTAAATTATGTTTTGGGTTTTGAACTTTATGCTTCCGCTGATAACTTTAACTTGGTTGAATTGTTTTGACACCAATTATATTGATTGGATTGGACTTTTATCTACTTAATTTATATTGTTCAATATGATTGGTGGCTGGATCTTGGTCAGTCACGCCTCCAAGCGGTGATACTCCGCATGTGGATTTTGGGGGTGTGACACACAGGCTTTAGAATCATTACCTGACTCTAACTTCAGACTCCCCTGTAGCTGTTGATCCAGACTCCCCCTTTCACTAACTCCCCCTCTCAGTATGCTGGGATCTGAGATCTTAATCTGGTTCAAGCTTTGACAATTAGTTTTCGTGGGAATTATGAAGTCCAAAACCCGTTACTCAACCAATAACATTACCATTCTATCTTTTCAATAATAAAACATTAACACAATCAGTTTTAGAAATCCACTCAAGTATTCAGGTTCAAGTTAATCTACCAAGTTCAACTTAATGACCTTGGTTGATCATTTGACGAATCAAACTGATTTTGTAAAAACATTTTCACTTTTTCTAAAAACAATGTAACAAGCATCAACTTAATGAACTTGTTTTAACTTTGAAAAACATCTCAATCTCTGACAAAGTAAGCTCTCCTCATTCTTCAGTCCAGAATCTCCTGCATCTGCTTGAATCTTCTGAGAATCCAACGATCAACTCTCTACTTTGGTTTGTCAAAAATAAAGCAGAAATAAAATCTTTTTGGATTTTATATTGTGTTCTAAACTAAGAAATGAAATACAAAAAACTTAAATTGCAGAAAATAAAGAAATTGAACTATATACAAACTTATTTTTGGCAAGCGTTTCAGGGAATCATATCAGCTTTTCAGACAAATTACTAGTACCGTTAAGCTTAATTACATGCTCAGACTTAAACAATTCACCTCGATTGTCGATATATTGATCCATCTTAAATTCTCACACAGATTTCAATCTATTCAGGATATGATTTAGATGTCTTATGAACTATGCTCAATCCATGTGTCCCACCTCTTGAATATACTCCCGTATCCAGAATCCCAAAATTCAGTCTTACAGGTGAGTATACTACAATGATATCTGTACATAAATTAGGTATGTGAGGGCCGAGGGATCTCAGGTCGATACTTCTGTATACGCAGAGAGATATCAGCTTCGACTTTTCAGTATGTCCCCTTTAGAGGATCTTTTAGCTACAACAGCAGCAACTATCAATTTTATTATTTCATCTGCATGCTGAGGGTTTATGCTATGTTTCAAGCATTTGGTGAAAGTATTATCCAAGGACTAGGTCAGAACTTCCGTTCAGCAGAAGTCCCGGAATAATACCCCAGACATCATTGAGTATAAAAACCTAGTATATCAGAATACGAGACCTTTCAAATGAGATTTCAGGGGTTACCTATATATCCAAGTAGTGTTCCCCACGAATTTCGCAAATTTGAAATTTTAGATTTATATCCCGAATAAATCTACTAAATGTGCGAAAACCTATCGACACATCATTAGTGAAACTGTTTAACTCATTTAGACTTTACAATTCTTTAGCATACTGTAATTGTCTAGCCGATGTACTATCATTTTCCCTATATACACAAGCTCTTTTTCAATTTTATCATGTTTTTGGATTTTTTTCATTTTTTACTGTTTTTGTATTTTCTGAAAAATATATCTATATACAACTAACTATACTACTCCCCCTAAATACCAAAACAAGTAAAAAATCGACAAACCATTGCAGATTGTTTCTCGTCTTCATCCGCAACAGTACTCTCATCAACGCTCACAATTCCATCCGACACCGAAAGCAATTTCATACCATTAAGTTTTAACAAATATTTAAACCGATTTTTATCAAAAGCTTTGGTATGCAAATCAGCTTTTTGTTCATCAGTGTGGATTTTCTCAATTCGTATCAACTTTTTCTCGAAACAATCGCGAATAAAGTGATGACGAATTTCTATATGTTTAGTTCTAGCGTGATGTACTGGATTCTTAGTTATATTTATTGCGGCCTCATTATCAACAAACAGAGGTGTGTTAAGAAACTGCAAACCGTAGTCGCGCATCTGTTGCTGTATCCACAGGATCTGAGAGCAGCAACTGCTAGCAGAAACGTACTCCGCTTCACATCTAGATAACGCCACAGACGTTTGTTTCTTACACTGCCAGGTAACCAATCTAGGTCCAAAGAACTGGCATCCTGCAGTTTTTGATTTCGGGTTGACTTTGCAGCATCTGAAATCCGAATCGGAATACCCTTCGAGCGTAAAATCTCCTTTTCTAGGATACCATAATCCCAATGACGGAGTACCTTTCAGGTAACGCAATATCCTTTTCACAATAATCATGTGCGATGCTCTCGGGTTAGACTGAAATCTTGCTGCGAGCCACGTTGGGTACATGATATCAGGACGTGAAGCAGTTAGATACATTAAAGAACCTATCATGGAACGATAAAACGTTTCATCAGCCTTGTATCCGGTGAGATCTGGGTGAATCCCATGATTAGTCGCAAGTGGGGTAGCAGCTGGAGTAGAACTTGACATTCCAAATTTCTCTAGAATATCATGCAAGTACTTTGTCTGATGAATGAAAATTCCCTCAGATAGTTGTTCAACTTGTAGACCCAGAAAGAATTTCATCTCCCCCATTGATGACATTTCGAATTTTTGCTTCATCACCTGTTCGAAATCTTTGCACAATTTCTCATTCGTTGACCCAAAAATTATATCATCTACATAAATCTGAACGATCAGAAGATGACCATCAACGACTTTAGTGAAGAGAGTGGCATCCACTTTTCCATGAATAAACTCGTTAGCGAGTAGGTGTTGAGACAAAGTCTCGTACCAGGCTCTCGGGGCCTGGTGTAAACCATACAGCGCTTTGTCCAATAGGTAGACCTTGTTCTTGTGGATTGGGTCAGTAAAGCCCGGCGGCTGACCGACATAAACCTCCTCTTTGACCTTCCCATAAAGAAATGCTGACTTTACATCCAACTGATAAACTTTGTAGTTCTTCCAAGACGCAAATGCTAGGAAAATTCTGATAGCCTCTAGTCGTGCTACAGGAGCATAGACTTCTGTAAAATCGATCCCCTCCTGTTGACTAAAGCCCTGAACAACGAGTCGAACTTTGTTCCTTATAACCACTCCTCTGTCGTCTCTCTTACACTTGAATACCCATTTCGTATTGATTTTCCTTTGACCATCCGGTAAATCCACTAGCTTCCACACTCCCAACTTTTCAAACTGACTTAACTCTTCTTGCATTGCTATGACCCAAGAGTCTTCAGTAAGCGCCTCTTTATAAGTTCTCGGTTCGATCTGCGAGATAAAACAACTTAATGAAAATTCAGTTTGTAAAGGTGCAACTGTAGAATAAAAACATGTAAGGCCCTGGTCAATTTGACGTCTCGTGCGAACGCCTGTTTGCAATTCTCCTATGATCAATTCGTTGGGATGATAAGAAAGAGTTCGCGGCATCACTTCGCTTGGAACATCTACATTTCCTTCCAGATTAGTAACATTTTGATCTGCATCTTGTTCACCAACTTGGTTTGTTTGACTTGATATCTGGATCTGCTCCCCCTCAGGATCTGAATCACCATGATCAAATACTGGCATGTTGTCAGCTTCTTGATTATCATTCACATCCGACTGATTACCAGGAGCAACTTCATCATCATGTTCACCAGCATTGCTCAGACCTGCTTCATCATCATTTGAAGTTTCCCAAGGTCTTCTAGAATACTCCGCTGGGAACCTGAGCTGCGACTCATATTCTCGCAAAATATCCAGCTCATCAAAGAAAGCTTCATCTTCCTCTGATTCTTCTCTCATGTCAAACGAATCCCAAAGTTTGTCATAATGATAACACCATGAATCTCAAGGATTCTGCGGCGGCATAGTGTGACCTTGACATTCAACATTCGCTGCTTCAATAATCCGCTTCTCACTTGGAACGAAGACTCGTCGCAATGGATTAGCATAACCAACAAATATTCCCTCAATGCATTTCGAATCAAACTTTCCATTAGGCTCTATAACTGTACAGGGTGACCCGAACGGTTCTAGATACTTCAAATTCGGTTTGCGGTTATTGATTAGCTCAAAACATGTTTTGTTGAACTTTTTGACAGTGAGAACCCTGTTGAGTGTATAGCATGCGGCGGAAACAACTTCAGCCCAAAAATTAATCGGTAACTTTGAATCAGCGAGCATAGTTCTAGCCGTCTCGATTAGCGTCCGGTTTTTGCGTTTTGCTACTCCATTCTGCTGCGGAGTGTACGGAGCACTAAACTCATGTAGTATACCTCTTTCATCACAAAATTCTTCCATCTTACTATTTTTGAATTCAGTACCATTATCACTTCTAATTCTACTGATAGGCCTCTGGTACAGATTCACAATTCTTTTAAACAATGCCATTAACCTGTCAAACGTTTCGTCTTTCGTCTTCAAGAAAGAAACCCATGAAAATCTGGAATAATCATCAGTTACGACCAAACAATAGTAATCTCCTGTAATACTCTTAACATTCACCGGACCAAACAAATCCATGTGAAGTCTTTCCAAAGGTCTTGAAACTGAATTGACTTGCTTTGTAGGGTGTGACTTTTTCTTCTGCTTGCCTTTGATACAGCTTATGCACACCCCTTCCAGATGAAAACCTTTGACATGAACTCCTGTGACCAAATCGTTATGCACCAAGTGATTCATCTTCCTTAGGTGAATATGCCCCATCTTTCGGTGCCACAATCTTGATTCTTTGTCCGTTGCTCTGGACACAAAACAATGAGCCTGACCCGTGGTTGTAGTAGCTACACTCATGTCTAACACGTACAGATCATTGACTCTTGGTGCCCTCATGATGATCCATTCCTCATGTATCACAAATCCAGGTTTCAAGATCAAACATTCTTTGTCAGTGAAGTGTGTAGTGTACTTCTGTCACAAATCTGCGAGATACTTAATAGATTGTTCTCCAGCTCTGCAATGTAGTTCACTCTCTCAAACGTTACTATCCCATTGGAAAGCGTTCCTTCACCGATAATACAACCTCCTTGATTACCCGCAAAACCTACGTAACCACCATTTATATTTCTCACATCATATAGCAACGCAGTCTTTCCTGTCATATGTCTTGAAGCTCCACTATCCATGATCCATCTGGATACAAGTTTTGGAAGATCCTGCACATAACAAACTTTGACTTAAACACCTTCAAGAAAGATGCCGATTCATGCTTCGCGATCCAGGGAGCTCCGGCAATTCAAACTGTTTAGTCAAACATCGAGTCCACCCAGGCCTCATCAGCCTTAGGTGTAACCTTGACTCTCGCAATTTGAATTTTGAAATTTTCAGCCTTAAGAGGTGGAAAATTTGCATCATAATCAACTTGAATTGATTCCTCAGAAGGTGAAACCTTTTTCTCAGTTTTGGGTTTCCAAACTTGTTGAGATAATGCAACCCTTTTGTAAAATTTGTCGTTTTTAGTTACCAACTTCTTTACGGGTTCATTTTTCACACTCTTTTTCTCAACAACGATTGGTGTTTTTCCCTTCACATCAACTTTCTTCTGTTGAGTCTTCACAGTTTCAGTCTTAGGCTTCACATTGGTACACTTTCGTGCAATGTGACCAACTTGATTACATCTAAAGCATGTTCGAGTATCAGCCACTCGACTTGTACCTTTAGACTGAGACTGAGAAGCTCTTTTCTCAAAGAACTCTTTGTTTGATTTTTAAAAATTTCTTTCTCTTCATCAGCAAGTGAACTCGAACTGTTCACAAACTTTTTCTTCTCGACAAACCTCTTGTTTGGAATATTTCTTTTCTGATACGATTTACCCCCCTGATAACCACCCGACCAGTTGTTTCTGTTGTTATTGTAAAAACTCGGTGTATTAACAGATTTCTTGTTGTAAACTTTCTCTTTCTCAAACCTCATTTTACTTTTCTTTTGACTTAGCTTATTCACTGCTGACAACTCGACTTCAACCAGTTTAAAAACATTTGTCAATTTGTTCATGTTTACATTCTCAATCGGAAACTCTGAATCCGAAAACAACTTATCTGAACCCAGCATCTTGTACATGACAAGACTTGATTCTTCATTTAAGTTATTCTTGGACTTTTGTTTCGGAATGTATTTATCCAAGAAACACCCATCTTCCTCAGTAGGGTCACTATCTGTTTTAAGCACATTTTCAACAACACCTTTTACAATATCATTTTGGACGCTATCGTCATTGGAAGATGTGAACGTAACATCAATGTTCTCCGGAAGTTTAACTTCACTTTCTTCCTCAAGTTCAACCAACCCAGATTGTTTTTTCATGTAGTTATCAAGAACAGGTGGTGGAACTTTGTGAAAACCCACCCCGGTTTCATCAGAATACACGTCTTCGTCAGCTTTGTTTTTGCCAATAGGTTTTGGCACAATATGTTGCAAAACAAAGCTTGCAGAGCTATAGCTATTAAGCTTCAACTGGATTCACTCGTTTTCAATTTCAGCCTCTTGAACTTTAAGTTTCAAATTAGCTACTTCATCCAGTTGTTTGTTGATTGATTCTTCTTTTACTCTCAGCACTACTTTTAGATGCTCGTTTTCTTTAAAAGTTTTACCATTTCGATCATCACTATCTTTCACTGTGCTTTTGAGTTTTTCAAATTTTTCAGAAATCTGACGGTTTTCAAGAATTAACTTTTCATTTTCTTGTTTAACTTTTTCATGTTCAATTTTATCAGTTTCAATTGGAGCAGTTAATTCTTTAATTCGTTCAGTTGAAGCTTTAACGGTTTTGTCACGCCCAAGAATCTGATTCTCAACACTTCTGACTTTTGCTGTCAGATCCTCAATTTTCTTCCCGCTGAGATACGTGACAATATTACAAAATTTGCACTCTTTGTTGCAATTTTTGCAATCAACATTTCCTTCGATCTTTTTACCTGACACATTCGTTGACAAGTTTGGACTGACTTGGCCTTCTGACTCAGACATGGAGTTAGAGTCTACCTCAAGTGCTTTAGCAGCCAGCACTTTGTCAGGCATTTTTCCCAGATTCTCTATAGTCAACTCCTGCGTTGTATCGCTAATGCCAGTATCAATCTTCTTTGCTTTCTCGATCTCTTCTTTCTCCTTTTTCTCTTTCTCTTCTTTCTCTTTCTCTTCTTCTTTCATTTTCTCGGTTGGAGTTCCCCACCATTTATTCTGCCAATACTCATCCTCTTCTTTGTACTCCTTGATGATGGCTTCGATATCAAGTGTTTTGTCATCGATCGCAATGTTTCCATACGGATCAAGGTAGCACTCTCTGTCCGGATCCCATCTTCTCGCTCTCTTTGCTTCCAAATAGATACCAGAAAGTCTAATCATTTTGTTTTCAGCAATCATTTTTCTGTATCTATACTTCTGCTCTTCTGTTCGATTATCTTTCAATGGAATAGGTTCATTTTTCGCCATGAACGCGTAACCAACCGCATCTTCCTCCGGTAGAACTTCTTTACTCCAATCATACCCCTCATCATCGTAGATCACCGCAAGAGCCCTAGATTTGTCTCTGTTATCTTCAGCCTGCTTTAATCTAGGTGGCTCAGATTTATTCTGATGATAAATCGCCTTCTTGTAGTAATCATCTCTGAAAGGGTTCTCTGACTCATCAGCATAAGCGTTTCTGCATTCTCGTTTAACGTGACCCTTCTGCTTACACTTGAAAAACGTCACTTTGGATTTATTGAACCCCAGCTTAGTAGATGGACCACCAATCGTCTTTCTGCCAGTAATTTCCATGAAACGTTGTGCATGACGAACAACACTAGCCATAGCCCAACGAATATCAATTAGCTCCATTTTTTCAGGATCTATTTGGTCATAGTCCTCTTTCGTTAGGTTTGTGTTGCCGATCTTCCCAGCTACTAACCCTTCATATGATTCCAACACTGACGCCAAGAAGACCATTTGTTGCTTAGCCGACTCCTCGTCAAAATTCTGTGCATTCTTCAAATCTATTGCAATGTTGCATTGAAACTTAGCATCAGAATGACTTGCAGATAATGAAGATCCACCGTGATAACCACTGTGACTTCCACTGCTTTGACTGCTTTGACTTTCTTTGCTTGCTGACGACACATTCTCAGCAGAAAACGCAGTCTTGGGAGAAGTCGCTTTTGGCATCATGCTTTTTGGATAATAAAGATCCAGATTCTGTTGATAAGATGAGTGATTGACTTTGAATGTCTTTTTTCAGCTCCAACTCGTGACTCTCGAGTTTCTTAATCAACAGATCTAATGTCAACTTTTCTGGTGCCTTGATGGTATTCTTTAGCATTAACGCATAATATCTCCAGTCCATCTCGTCTGGCAACGAATCAAACAACTTGTCGATAAGATCTTCCTCAGAATATCTGATGTCATGCCTTGCCAATTCCAGCTTCAGATGACCAAATCATTCTATCATTTTACAAACCGACTCGTTCTTTAGACACCTAAACATGTCAAACTCTTTCCTAAGTAGATTCATTTTGTTTTTCTTGATCTCTTCACTACCTGTACATTTCTTTTCTAATTTCTTCCAAAGATCTTTTGCATTTTTATAATCTATCAGTGAAATTATGTCTTCACGAACAGACTGAAATAACAACGCTATACACTTCTGTTCGGCTACAAATGAATCAATCTCATCAGCTGAGGTCAACATTTCACCAGATTTATCTCCATGTTCATAGCCGTTCTTCAAACTCTTCCAGCTAGAAAAAGCAAACGCCATCAACCAGTCTTCAAACTTTCTCGACCATCTACTGTACTCTTCGATAGCCGTTAGCTTTGGGGGTTTATTGAATGTTCCAAAAGCACTTTCCGATTCCCAAGCTTCCTTATTCTTCACAACCGTCGAAGTTTCATTTGTATTACTTGACAAAGTATCATCGTTTCCGGAATTTCCCATGAATGCGTACATGTCGCTGAACGGATTCAATAATATATCATCCATCTTGAAAGTACCTGCAAAATCAGCAAACACTTAGACAAATTTTCGAGATTTTGAAAAAATTGACAAATAAGCGAAACAGGGTATGACTGATAAGCGAAACCAGCTTGTGACAGATAAGCGAAAGTATCACTTGATCAAATAAGCGAAAGTGTATAATGTTCAAATAAGCGAAAGTCACAGGTTCGTATAAGCGGAACTAGCTAAGTGTCACAATAAGCGAAACCAACAGTCCGGATAAGCGAAACTATCAGTTCGTTTCAAGCGGAACTATGTATTTTCAAGCGGAACCTCGATGTTCGGATAAGCGGAACCTAGTTCTAACCAGTTTTCACCATGTTTTAGTCCGTATTTTAACTTGAAACTTTCTAGGGTTTGTTATGTGACAACCCTCACCAAATCAGGTATCCGTACGAATTAATTACTATTTAATTACTGCATAATTACTGTGCTTGCTTGAAAATTTTGGATAAACTGCTACTTGAATACTGATACATACACATACTTGCATCATACTTTATTAACTGTCACTCCATTATTTACATACAGAACTTTAGTGACAAACATGATGCACAAAAGCACAGTAGCACAATAAACGGATAACCCAGTAAACGTGCTGACATGGCCAGCACCAGGCAGGTACTGCCTCTAAGGCCTGTATGAGCCGAGAATAGTTTACTACACTAGTAGAGAGTGTAGAGAAAGGAGGGTTGTAGAACTGTGTCACTAAGTGATAGTTATAGTGACCGGGTGTGCCAAAAATATGATTTAAACACAAATTCTGCACTTTAATAAAAAAAAATTCAGCATTTTAGCAAACTAGTAAAGTGCAAAAACATGAGAAAATAATACTAGACACTTTCTAAAGTGTCGGGAATTCTTTGTGTCACTAAAAATAATAATAACGACACTTTAAATGCTTATTAAGCACTTTAACGGATCAATATCCAACCGAACAACCGGACATTACCCGGAACACAAAAATATTATTAAAAAATATTGTTACATTTTTTCTGAGCTAGTTATGGTCCCTGAGCACTATAACGCCTTACATAATACCCGGTACCCGCTAAACACTAGACATAACATTAAACCCCCACTATTTAAATTATTTACCCACAAGGTTACATCTAAGCCCCCATTTGGCTGAATTTTCGGCTAAGCATGGCCCCACTAGATTTCTCATTTGAACTTTGTGCTTTCCCTAGGTAATCTCATTGGAGATTATATATGATGGTGCTTGTACTTATATGGACATGTTATCCAATAGACAAAGGAGTTGATCTACAAATAACCACCATCACTTTTAACTAATCCTCACTCACACAACAAGTCCTCTCTCTCACTCTAACAAGCTTCGGCAGAACTACCCCACTCACCACTATTTACCTCCTAACTAAACTCACCTTTTTGCAAACAAATACCCCCACTAATCATCATCACCCAACTAAACCTTTTCCCCATGCAAATTTTCGGTCAACATAGGGGACCCCCAAGTTCCCTCAAGTAATTTAGGATAAGGATTTTCTTATAATGGGTAATAGGGTTATTTAGTGGAGAAAGATCTTGGATGGAGATATTAATACACAAACCTTATCTCTAATTTACCATTACTAAAAATTCAAACATCACTTTGTTCCTTTTTCTCCTCCCACCTACGGTTACAAAAAAAAGGGGACTCCAAGTGCTTCCATTTCAATCTTGCAATTCTACATACATTCAAGTGTGAAAGGGTTCGTACAAGGAGGCTCGGTGCTTACGGAATCAAAAGGACCTCTCTATATCGCTATTAACCACCCATTTTTCGTCTAGTTTCTTCCCTAGCCTCGAGCTAGTAGTAAGTGACTCTAAACGCCTTTTTGATCTATTCTAAAGTGGTTAAAACGAACTTTGTCGGTTAAAAGTCATGAACTTACAAGAAAACATGCTAAAAGTTTACTAAAATGATGAATGTGTTGGATAAAAACTATGATGTTGTGTAAAACTTGTAAGACTTGTTTTGTGGTGATTATTTAGTGCCGATCTACGTTGTAGTGGCTCGGATCATCATCTAACCCGGATTAGTCATGTTCATGAATCATGACATAGAGTATGTTTAAGTATGAAAAGGGTTAAATGATGAAACTCTACTACACATTAAACATGAACTTGTGTAAAATCAAATTTTCTTATGAAATAGTGTTCAAAACTAGTAGATCTACGAATCTACCAATGGTATTTTCAAAGGACCAAGTGTCAAAAGAAAACATACTTTTAAAACCGGATCTTTCATGAACAAGAGTGATTTTTGTAAACACACAAGTGTATGGACACTTGTATAACACAAAGTTTGACAAAAGAACTATTTTTTTAAAAGTTGACGAGAAGTTGTAAAGATGTAACTTCTTTAAAAACGAGACTTTTAAGAAACCGAGTAGATTATTGCAAAGATCCACTAAAAGTAATGGAAATTACTACATATTTTGGATAAATCACAAGTTCATGAATTTTTGGCAATTTATATCTATTTTTACAAGTGTAATGTTGAAATATTGTTTGCTAATGTTGGGAACATTGTTGATTTGATTTATAAAAGAAAATGATATGCTTGAAAGCGTGGCCACCTCCAGTTACAGGGGAAACTCTGGCGAAATTTTTCCAGAAACCTAACACTTGGAAACATTTTCACCACAAGTGTTATAAATATATTTCTAACTTGTTTTCAAAAAAATAAATTTCACCACGATTTTTATTACAACATTTCTAAGTGTCGGAGGTGGGATTTTTACAAAATAAAAACATGATAAATATATTTAGTATATATATTTTCATAACAACACTTGTGAATTTTGATGATTATTTTGTGAACTATACAAATATTATTTTTAGGGTAAAAATAATATTACCAAATAGTAACGATTCCAAAATAATACGAACACCTTCACAATAATTATTTAAGTTACACCGGTAATTATTATTATTACCACCCGGTCTTTAAACGTAACTTACGCATTTCTCGGAAAAATACTAATGAATGTGTATTTTTTTTAACAAGAATATTATTTTGGAGAAATTATGTGAAATGAAATATAATATTTTTGAGAAAAATATTTATATTATGGAGAAAGGATTAAAATATATTTTAAGTGAGACTTAATAATATATTCCGAGATACAGAAACGTATATGTATTAAGACCCCCATCCCTGGGAAGGAAAATATTTATTAAATAATTACTAAGTGTATTTACGAAATAGTTGTCTAACTATTTCCCAAAGGCATTAAACCTTAAACTAAGGCACGGCCATCCGTCTAATAGAAGTTAGTACGTGTAGGTCGTCGCACAGCTGTTTGATCAGGAGATCTACTTGGTAGAGACGCACCACTGTGAGTTCATGTCCCCCTTTTCTCTTAACTGTTTTCAGTTTTCTAAACTGCGGGGGTGAAATACATGCTACTATATTTATGAGTACTTTATACATGGTATGGTTAGCGTAAGGAGGGTTACTACTTAGATCATGTGAGTGGGTAGGCGGAAACTTGAGGCCATTAATCCTCAGGGTAGGACCGAGGGACAGGAGCGGTAGATCTATCTGGGTGTAGCGAGCCCAGCCCTAGGCCCAGCATAACGGACCTCGGGGTGACTTTGTGCCCAACGCATAAATCCGCTAGGTTTGAGTCTTCCTACTTGCACTTCACACATATCAATGGCTTTGCAAACCATTGGTGATCTCTTTTTCCTTATTTGCTACATACCAGGATTTTTATACATACAAAGGTTTTATTACTCACTTACGCATGAACTCGCTCAACATTATTGTTGATTTTTCCAACTTACATGTATTTCAGGAAATTAAAGATCTGGCGCGGTATGTTATGTTTTCCCGCTGCATAGGAGTTACGAGGTCATCCGGGTTTAGGGGATGTGACTTTTTCCTGGACGAGTCACAGTCCTTAAACTGTGTTTGTTTCATGTCGATGTTTGTGTTCTGTTGAACAAAGATTTATGTTATCAGGTTGTAGTTTCAGTTGCTCGTGTCAACGTCTTCAGACAATGTTGTGTCACGTTTGTTTTAAAACTTAATTTAATGGATGATCTTGCATGGTTTTTATTTCATATAGCTCTGTTATAATTAAGCTATGGTATTAAGAAGTCACACCAAAATTAACCACGCTTCCGCAAAGCCAGGGTGTGACAGCTTGGTATCAGAGCTCCAATCATAGCGAACTAGGATTCCTTCTCGAGTCTAGACTATGATCACTAGGGCTCTCACGAAAACATTTTTACACTGCATACCACTTAAGTCCAGATCCAAAACGTTTTTACAAACAAAGTTGAGCACATTTTATTTATTATTTGTAGGCTCAGTCTGGGAGGCTGAGGCTCAGTCTGAGAGGCTGAGGCTCGGTCTGAAAGGCTGAGGAAGTAGGCTAGTGGGACTAGGAAGAACAATCCGAAAGGCTGGTAGTTTGAGAGACTAGGAGATTCAGTCTGGAAGACTGGGAGGCTAGTGGGACTAGGAGAACTATATGATTGCTTATTGGTGATTAATATATTTATTTGACTATATGATTGATTATTTGTGCATATGTGTGTTTGTATTACAAAACGTCATGCCTTCATCAGATACTGGAGAATCGGACACTACAGATTCCATGGCCATAGTATCAGGCGACATAGTTTCATCAAAGCACGAGGTGTACGTTTCCGATTCTACCAGCACAGACGATGACGACTTTCATCCCTTTGCGCTGCCCGATGTCGTAGCAGAGCCTGCTGATGGCCACCTTGTTGGGGATTGCCACTCGTGGTGATCCCTGCTCCTGTGCCCCTTGCCACTTATCCCATGGTTGATATGCCCCCCGACGTTGTCTCCAACGACGATGTCGAACTATTAGAGGAGGACCCACTTGAGGGCGAGGCCCTATTGCTGCTGGTAATAGCCTACTGCTTGCGGACGCTCCTGCAGAGGAAGATCATGCCCATTCCCCTGTCCCAGACTCATTTGAGTTTTTGACATCCGCATCTTCGCATATACAGGGAGTGCAGCACCATTCACACGACGCCGACCCTGATATGGCGTCGTCAGCTGCACCAGTTCCCGCACACAGCTTTGAGTTTGATCACGATTTTGAGGATGATCCTGTTTTTTTTTCCACCTGGTTTTGATCCAGACCATGACATTGAGTTCATACACTTAGACCAGCCCTTAGAGGATCCTGTAACCCCTGTGTTTGTTGATCCAGCTGATTTTGAGATGGAGTTTGTTGATCCGGAGCCAGTCGTGGCCCCTGAGCCAGGTGTTGCTCTTGACCCCGCATTGGAGCATGACCCTGTTCATGCCGATGCACCTGCTGTTGCTCCTTGATTGATCATCTGCTTAGACGGGGAAAATTTGGGGTAACTGTGCAAGACAATTTATTATTACGGGGGCCCACGTAATAACGACTTGTAGTGCACAGAAATCCTGGTGGACCCTGCGGGTCAAGCTGATGAAAACCAATGTAGCAGGAAATAACTAAAACACGAATGACCAAGGCGATGTAGCCTCGAGTTCATTCTATTTCAAGCAACGAGCCAAATTAGCAAGCCTATGTGAAGGCTCAGAATTTATTTCCTCACTCATACATTGAGTATATTTACGTGTGAAATTGGGTGATTACATGAAGGCTTATGGTGCTATGTATCTCATAGACAATTGAAATGTTGTCTAACCCGCTTCATGCCACTTCGGCAGAAGAGAATGCCACCCAGGCGTGACACAAACACCAGTACGTTGCCAAGGATAGAAGCCGAGCTGCGAAAACGCATCTCATAGGAAATCGCACGACATGAAGCCATCCGCTTTAAGCACAGCGATGACACTACTAGAAATTACCCCCCCAACTGACTGCACCTATAAGCAGTTCCTGAACTGCAAGCCTTTGAACTTCGACGGAACAGGAGGCGCCGTTGCATTTGTTCGTTGGTCCGAAAAGGTTGACTCCATTCTAAGAATGACTAACTGTTCGCCCCAACAGAGTGTTACCTTTACCTCGGGGTCATTTCTAGATGGCACACTCTCATGGTGGGATCATCAGATTCACACCCTTGGTACAAATGCTGCTTATGCACTGAGCTGGGACGAGCTCAAAGAAATGATTGAGAAGAAATACTGTTTTAGGGCTGGTAATCAGAAGCTTGAGGTGGAAGTT
The DNA here is from genome assembly GCF_002127325.2 of Helianthus annuus. Taxonomy (NCBI): domain Eukaryota; kingdom Viridiplantae; phylum Streptophyta; class Magnoliopsida; order Asterales; family Asteraceae; genus Helianthus; species Helianthus annuus. Next base: position 80,152,041 of record NC_035436.2, on the reverse strand, counting down.
CTGGGATTTGAAATGGACAAAGCAGAGATTCCTGAACATGTCCAGCAATCGCACGACTTGTCTAGGGTCGTCCCCTACTAAGTCATTGATGTTGTATGATATAGTTGTGTACTTGTAAGCTTTACATTGTGGTCTCGATTGGTGGCAATGCAATCGCAGTATTCTCATCACTTGTGATGTTTGATCTATTGATTATGTTCTATGATATGAGATGTTATGCGGCTGATTTATTTATAGCATGAGATGTTATGTGTTGATATTGTTGAATACATACGTACATTTTACCTGCTATGACCTAACCTACGTGAAACATCTTTTAGAAGATGCCACCAAGACGCGAAATGCGCATGCCTACCTCAGAGGCAGAACTTCAAGAGATAATTGCTGCAGCTATATCACAGCACGAGGCCCTACGCTCCGAACCTAACAGAGGCACCTCAGAAAATAACGGTTGTCCCTACTGGCACTTCCTCAACTACAAGCCTCCGAAGTTCGACGACACTGGGGGTGCCATAGCTTTTGTGAAATGGATTGAAAGTATGGAATCCATCTTTCGAATGAGTGGTTGTACGCCAGAACAACAAGTCCCATACGTTTCTGAGTTGTTTCACGATGGAGCTCGATTATGGTGGAATCTTCAGGTTCGAATAATGGGCCTAACTACAACATACGCGTTGACTTGGGATGAGTTGAAAGGAATAATGCGTAAGAAGTATTGCACCCAAACAGAAACCTAGAGGTTGGAAGGTGAATTCTAGAGCCTGATAATGGAAGGTCCGAAAATGTTGGAATACATTCAAAGACTTCATGATTTGGCACGAGTCGTTCCGTACTTGGTGGAACCAGAATTGAGGAAATTAGGACATTTCATTTGGGAACTGGCACCTCAAGTCCTGAGCTTAATGATAGCATCTGCGCCACCAACAACTATGGCTGCAAGTAAGATGGGCTTGGCACTCGTTACGGAAGCCATTAGACTAGAAAAACTTGCAAACCCTGACAGGGAGACTCAGGTAGAGTCGTTCGAAAAGAACAAAAGGAAGCTCACCGAAGATACCCGAACGAATAATGATGAACAAAGATCTATTCGAGGTTGTTTTAACTGTGGAGACAAAGGGCATTTCAAGAAAGATTGCCCTAACAACAAACAGGCCAATGATAAGATTTACTTAGAAACTAAACCAAGACGTGCTGGGTGCAAGTATCACCATGAATGTGGATGTCGGAAGCCTAGGTGCGGGAGGAAAGGACACAACAAGGATGGTTATGGGATGAAGAGTCCCAGACAAGGAGAAAACAGTAACAACACTCAAGGTGGAAATGGGAAAGGAAATGGCTGAGTGCCAGGATACTTCCATTGTGGGGACGTTGGACATCTTAAGAGGGAATGCCCGAAGTTGAAAACAAGACCGTGAAAGGACATCCAGCATCGGAGTTTGTGAAGCATGCCAGGATCCAGGCGTGATTACTGGTACGTTCTCTAACAACCAAAACTTTTGCATCTATTTTGTTTGATACTGGTGCCGATTATAGCTTCATGTCATTATAATTTAAGAATATTCTTGGTTTGACGCCTAGTAAGTTAGACGTCCCATATACGATCGAATTAACAAATGGGAAACTAGTTGAGACCAGTGAAGTTGTCCAAGGATGTGTGATGGAATTATAGCTTCGAGTTGGGAAGCTTTGATGTGGTAGTGGGAACGGATTGGCTATCGAGTAACAAGGCCGAGATTGTTTGTCACGAAAAGGTCGTTCGTATCCCAATCGAAGATGGAGAAACAATCGTGGTTCATGGGGAGAAGCGTGATATGCCTTTAAGAATTATCAGTTGCCTGAAAGCTCGTAAGTGTCTACAAAAGGGATGTTGTTGGTGCACTTTGTGTCTGTACTTTGTCTGTATTTTGTAATGTATAAAACGATGTCTTTTGTCTGTTGTGTTTACGTCTTTGTATGTTTGTATATGTGTTGGAATGCGTGTTTGACCAAGTCAACCATCCTCCTGGTTTGACTTGGCCAAACATCAACACTTAGTGTTTGAAAGATTAGATGCTTCGAAGGATGTCATCGAAGGATAGATTGTATCCTTCGATGACCTCGAAAGATGATGGTTCGATGGATATTGATGGACCTCGAAGGATATACCATCCTTCGAGGTATGTTGAGATCCTTCGATATCTTTCGAAGGTACTTCTGGTCGATAGATGATCCTTCGACCAGAATACCTATCCTTCGTGCATGTCTGTCTAATATGGGTATATATATATCCATGAGGGTTCACTTCAAAGGCAGTTCTGTGTAAGTTTTGTTCAAAGTGTTGAGAGCTTTTGTGTGTGAACCCAAGTCCTGTAAGAGAGTATTTTCAGTTTGGTCAAGGTCTGTAACCGTGTCCACTGAAATACAAGAGAAAACTTTGATACTTTGCTTGTCTACTCTTTCTCTTGTTGCTTTACTTTCATCTAAACTACGGTTTGCTTGCTAGCTTGGATTCCGCACTCGCTAGTGGGTTAAACATAACAAGGAATAGGTTAAACCTCAACCTCCGAGGGACCTACAAGTGGTATCAGAGCCGTGGCTCTTTTCCTTGTTAAAACCGGGTTTGTGCAAGACTTTGGTTTGTGTTTGGACAAAAGTTTTCTTGGTTTAGCTCCCGTTTTTAGTGTGTTTCTGGATTTTCTAGCCTTAAAAACGTGTTTTAAACTAACCGGGTGTTGTGCGGGAAGGATTGGGTAACTTAAAATTTTGTCTTGAAAGGTTTGCTATTTTCCGGCAAATATTCCGGTCAAATTCCGGTTGCTAGGTGTGGATAAGAAGCTTCCCTTTTTGGCAAAATTTTCAAAGTTGGTGAAAGTTGGTGAAAAGTTTGTGCAGAACATCCTTTCTGCCGAAAGGTGGTTCACCAACCACATCAACCTGTCACTTTTCAGTCAACCTTGTGTCAGTGTGTCAGAGTGTGTTCGAAAGATATCTTTCGAGCTCGACAGATCATCTTTCGATTAAGGAGATTCGAAAGATAACTATCCTTCGAACAATCCTTCGAAGTCAGTGTGCCATCTTTCGAGTCAAGGAATCTTCTCGAAAGATCCATCATTCGAGTTACTGTTTGTCTTCGAAAGATAAGAATCCTTCGAGTAGGGGAATCTTTCGAAGTTTTTGTTCGAAAACTCAACAGTAGTCTTTCGAATACTGTTGATCTTTCGAACAGTGTTATCTTTCGGGCCATCTTTCGAGTCTTATCTGTTTGAATTTAACAGTTTGTGATTTCAGGTCTTTCGATCCTTATCCTTCGGCTGTTGTCATTTTTCAAGTTTTAATATAGTTTGTGAAAATCAATTTTCTAAATTTATTTTCACCTAATATATTAATTATAAAATGGGAACAAACGGTCAATGGGATCCTTCTGCGTGGACTACAACAACTTTGACTCCACAGTCATCATCTACGCAATCATCAACCACGCAATCTGCGCCAGAGTTCAACAAAACTGCATGGATGCAGGCTATTGCCCCAACTCAAGCTGCAATGATAACGGCAAATCAATGGGCATTGGTCACTAATCAAAGCAACAGCATTCAAGCAATGATGCAGAACGATAGTGAAACTGGTACAAGCACGAAACCGCCAAAGCTTAATCACATCAATGATTGGGGATGGTGGAAAGAAAGGTTGAGAACTTATGTTCAGGGGCAAGGTCAAGACTTATGGATGTGTTTCTTCACTTCGTTTGAAAATGAGTTGGAAGTTGCAGGATCAAATCCAGAAACTTACAGCACACTGTCTGACGAAGATAAGAAGAAGTTTGAATTGGAAAAGAAAGCATTTATGATTCTCACGCAGGCTCTTCACCGAGATATATACCACCAATTCGTCTACTGTACGACTACCAAAAGTTTGTGGGATATGCTCACGTTAAGGTGTGAAGGAAATGCTCAATCAAGGAAGATCAAGCAGGAGCTGCTAAAGAAAGAGTTTGAAGGTTTTACCTGCATGGAGAATGAAGGTCTATCAGAATTGTCTACAAGATATCACCATCTGTTGAGTGAAATGTTTGCCTTCAAAGTCTCTGCCACTCCACAAGATATGGTGAGGAGATTTGCTGATGCCTTACCAGCAAAGTGGAGCAGTTATCTTGAGATTCTCAAGGAAAACGGTGTTCTGGATACAATTACCATTTATGAGCTAATACAGAAATTGGAAAACAAAGATGTTGAAGAAAAGCTCAAGGCGAAAAGAACAATCACTCCTCAGAATCCCGAGATGTATTTTGGGATTGCAGGTGGTATTACTGGAGAAAAGCCAGCTTCTCAGCATGCTAAGCTTCAAACAGCGTTCATCTCCAACACCGGACCTCCAACAGCAAATCAATTTGATCCTTCAGCATACACAATGATGTATTCAAGACCAGATTCTTCTCCTCAACAACAACAACAGCAGACAGCTCAACAATTCACTCCACCGCCTTTCTTGGATCCTAACAGAGCCCAACAGCAACAACCACAACAGCAGGGATTTTATGGAAGTTCTTCAAGCTTTCAAGCTACTTCCAATCCGAACACTGTCAGATTGGATACTTCCAATTTTTCAAAAGTCAGTGTTGAGATAGCCAAGGAACATATGGAGATGTTGAACACCTTGGTTAGCGCCTACTGTGGGTTGGTTGCGGGTCAGATTGGAAATATCAACCTAACCAACGAAGATTATCAGCAGGTTGATAAAGAAGAGTTTGAGATGATGGATATAAAGTGGGCTCTTGCTAGTGCTATCCGTAGAGCTAAAGAGTTTATGGAGAGAACGGGGAGAACCAGCTTGGAAAGCAACAACAACACCAAGTATGGTTTTGATAAGAATGCTGTCACCTGCTTCAACTGTGGTGAAAAGGGTCATTTCAAGCGGGAATGTCAGAAACCACCAAAGCAAGGCAATCAGAATCCTTTCAGGAATCAGAGACAGCCTCAACAACAACAGAACAATTCTGACAGACAAATAGTTCCCGTGGGAGGACATACTTCCGGATCCTCAAACTCTAATCCCCACAGAGGATTAGTTGTTCAAGCTGATGAGATTTGTAACTGGAGTGTTCAGCTTGGAGAAGGAGGAAATGGTGGAAATGGTGGAACAGCTTGTTATGCTAAGGTGGTTGAAAAGGTTGAAGAACCCGTGTCTGCTGGTGAATCTTCAGAAGATGAAGATAGCTCGGGTTATAGTGGTAGTATGGATGGGGAATCACTTGATGCTGGTGATCTATCAAGTGAGGCTTTAGATCTGGAGGTTGATGAGCTATTGGCTGATGCTGAAGCATTATGCAAGAGAAGATCTATTCTTTGCCAGAAAGCTGCTGGAACTTCTGAGAAGCTTTCTCAATTTTTCTCTGAAGATGGATCTTTTTCTTTTCATACAGCCTTCATGGCTCATGTTGAAGGACAAACCTCTCAGGTATGTGATTCTAAATCTGACTCTATTTCTGCTGCTGTTGAATGTGCTAAATGTCTAGAATATGCAGAAAAGGAAAGTCTTTTTGAAATCACACACAAACACAATCAAGAATTGATTGTTGATCTTTCTAAAGCAACTGAGGCTAACTTGTTTTTAACAAGAAATGAAAAGGAGTTTAAAGCAACAATTGCGTCATTAAAACATGATGTTTCTGAACTTCAAAAGGCTGTTTTGAGAAAACAACATGCTAATAATAATTTGATTGACACAATTGAGAAACAAATGGTAGAGTTAGCTACAGCTAGATGTGAATGTGAAACCATCAAGCAGAAATTGGAAAGCTATTCCAATTCCCGCTATGTTTTGGATCACATTATTGATGTCCAAAGGAAAAAGGGGGATACAAAATGTATTGGTTACAAATCATGTCCTCCCCCGATGAATCACAATTACTCCAAGTCGCCTGATGACGAGGATATGCCCCGTTTTGAACCTACTGTGCCACTCGGTCTAGATGACTTTGCAGCAGGCCTCGGGTTCACAACTGGTACATCATCCTCGGGGCAATCTGAATCTGAGAATGTGAAAAATTCATCGTTTGTTAAGGAACAGAGTCCTCCGATTATTGAGGATGCTGAGTCTTCGGACGATGAATCTGAAGAAAATGAGAAACCACAGCCTAACTCGGTTACACCAGACATTCCAATTGAGAATCACATCTTGTGTGATCCACCAGTGAAACCGAGTAAGGCTGAAACACCAAATGCAATGAAGCCCAGTGTACCTAGCAGTGAAACGAATAACTTGTTGTATACGCTCAAGGGAGACAGCAAAATTTATTCTGACAGAGATTTTCCAATCAAAAATGTAAATCAAGATTTAATTGAGAAAATTTTTGAAGGACGAACTGATAAGTTTTTGGGAAACAAAGGCAACAAAGTCACTGTCACTCAATGTGAACCAGTTCCACGTGAACAAATTAGAAAACAACATGGGAACCAAAAACTGTCAGTTGAGCGAAAACAACAAGTGAATTCTGGAAAAGGCAAGGGCCAGGTGCAGGATAAGAGGGCTCAGAACAAGAATGTTCAAGCACCAAAAGCTCAGTCGCCTAAGACTGAACAACCAAGGGTTCAACAACCTAAAGTTGAACAGTCTAAGGCTCCACAACCTAAGGTTGCACAACCTAAAGTTTCACAATCTAAGGTTGAACAATCTAAGGTTCAAAAGGTGCAAAACAGGAAAGTCCCTGTTAAGAAACAAAAACCGATAGTGAAGTTTGTTGAATCAACGGGTACGGACAAACTTGAAACATTTCAAAACAAATCTAACAATGAATTTGTAAAACAAGTTAGAATTTTGAAACGAAATGAGCAAAACAATTATACCCAACACACAAACGGATGTGACTTAGGTCCAAGCACATCTAGATCACAAACTTCAGTGTCTGGTTCTTTGTCTGGTCATCAACACGTTTCTCCGAGGTTTGTAGAGCGGAGAATGTGTTTTGAATGTGGAACAGTTGGGCACATTGTAAGATACTGCCCATACTTGCAAAAATTGAAAGGAAAAACAAGTGCTCCTCAAGAAATCAATTACCAAAAACAACCGGTTTCCCCGAAACAAGACCCACGTGTCTTGAAAGAAAGGGAAAAGAAGGTAAAACAAAAGAATAAAAAGGTAATTGAGAAGGCTTTAACATCAGAGGTGAAGGATGAAAAACCTGTTCAAGCTAAACCTACAAATGCAAAACCAGTAAATACAAAAACAATTAATTCAAATACTGGTAAACAAAAACAAGCTTGGAAACAAAAACAGGTAAGTAAGTCAGGGGGAGCACCAGAGGTTTTATTTCCTAATCATCAAGTGATTGAGATCACTTTCCTTGATGATCAAGGACGACCCAAGTCCACAAAGGCTTGGGTCCCCCTCTCAAACTGATGTGTTAATTGCATGTGCAGGCGGCTCCAGGAGGAACTATTAATAGTCTTTGGATTGTTGATAGTGGGGCTTCCAGGCACATGACTGGCGACTATCGTCTTCTGTTCGATGTTCGAAGTATCAGAGGCGGATATGTTGCATTTGCGGGCGACAAGGGAGGTTATATCACCGGCGAGGGAATGATCTCTAATGGGATTGTGAGTTTCGACAAGATCAATTATGTGAAGCAATTGGATCACAATCTCTTAAGTGTTTCTCAAATCTGCGACAAGAAGTTCACCGTGCATTTTGATGATGCCGGTTGTTATGTGCTGAAGCCAGGATTCAAGATTCCCGCTGAATGGATTCTCTTATCAGCACCAAGAGTTAATGATTTGTATGTCCTTGATATGAGCCAAGCAATAACTCAGTCAAAACAAGTTACTTGCTTCATTTCAAAAGCCACTGAAAAGGAGACGATCTCTTGGCACAGACGGATGGGTCATATTCACCTCAGAAAAATGAATCACCTTGTCAAAAACAATTTGGTGAGAGGTGTCAATGTGAAACACTTTCAACTTCAAGATGTCTGTGTGCCGTGTCAAAAGGGAAAGCAGACCAAGAAATCTCATCCATTGAAGAAGGTTAACACTGTCAACATGCCACTCGAGCGTTTGCATATGGATCTTTTCGGCCCAGTCAAACACAAGAGTGTGCACGGAGAAGTTTTCTGCTTGGTAGTTACTGATGACTACTCAAGATTTTCATGGGTTGACTTCATGGTCCACAAGAGCGAGACTCCAGAAATTCTGAAGAATTTGATCACCCTGTTGGAAAATCTGTATATTCTAAAGGTGAGGCGAATTCGAAGCGACAACGGTACCGAGTTCAAAAACAGGGTTATGGATGAGTTTTGCACTGCAAAAGGAATCCTTCATGAATACAACTCTCGGTACACGCCACAACAAAATGGAGTCGCTGAAAGAAAGAACAGAACCTTAATAGAGACTGCAAGAACCATGTTGGTTGAGTCTCAGCTTCCAGTTCGATTCTGGACTGAAGCTGTTGCCTCGGCCTGCTACACGTTAAACAGGGTTCTCACAGTGAAAAGACATGGAAAAACGTGCTTCGAACTCCTACACAAGAAGACTCCTGACTTGGAATATCTAGAACCGTTTGGTGCACCATGTACCATGATTGAGCCTGACGGGAAGTTTGGTGCCAAAGCTATCGAAGGTTACTTCCTTGGGTATGCTACTCCTAATCTGCGAGTATGGAACCTGACTACCAAAAGGATTGAAGAATGGGGTGAAGTAAGAGTTTAAAGATAATCTAATCCTCCGAAGCCTTCTGGTGAACCATGGATGTTCGATTATGATGGTCTTTTCGACTCATTCAATCTGCCTACATTTGATGATGATAATGCAATTGCTCAAATGTTGTCTGAAAGCGAGAATGCGACTGGCTCTCAGTTAGCTCGTCCAATCATTGTTGACTCACAAGCGTCTTCTTCTGTCAACAATCTCGTTTCAAATGAGGTGTTTAATGATGCTGTCGATTACAATTTGTCATCGGAAGATGAGGAGTATGTTGATGCAAATGATGGTGAAGCACTGCGTCCGGTTCAAGGTACTTCAGAAGCAACGGATCCAGTGTCTGCGCCAATTATCCAAGAAGAAAATGCATCATCTTCTACAACTCACCAGCTTCAGAATGATATCGGGAATTTAAATATCACTAACTTGAGGTCAAATGTTGAAGTTCCTCAAGTCACTGAAACCCGAATTCATAATATTCATCCTCAGCAGAATATAATAGGTGATGTTCTCAATGGTGTAAGGACAAGGAATCAAATCAGAAACAACGAAAATGCTGGCTTGTATGCTGAGATACGAGAATCGGGACAACAGAATCAGTGGTCCTTTGCGTGCTACGTTAGCCAAGAAGAACCAAAATCTTGGAAAGAGGCATTGAAGGATGATTCCTGGGTGGAAGCAATGCAAGAAGAACTTCAGCAGTTTGAGAAATTGGGCGTATGGAAATTGGTTGATAGGCCCGATAACTACAAAAAGATCGGAACTCGCTGGGTGTTCAAGTGCAAAAAGGACGACCGTGGGATTGTTGTCCGAAACAAAGCAAGGTTAGTTGTCCAAGGCTTTAGTCAGATTGAAGGAATTGACTACAATGAAGTGTATGCTCCTGTTGCACGTCTGGAGGCTATTAGAATCTTTCTAGCCTACGCATCTTTCAAGAAATTTAAGGTGTACCAGATGGATGTTAAAAGTGCTTTTCTACACGGAGTAGTCGAGGAGGAAGTATATGTCGAACAACCACCGGGGTTTGAAGATCCATTACATCCTGACAGGGTTTTACTTCTAAACAAGGCGTTATATGGTCTTCATCAAGCACCTCGGGCTTGGTATGAAACGTTGTCTACCTATCTGCTCAGCAATGGTTTTCGACGAGGTTTGATCGACTGTACCCTCTTCATCAAAGAAAATGGTGAAGATCTTCTGTTGGTGCAAGTATATGTCGACGACATTATCTTTGGTTCTACCGATGATAAGTTGTGTAAAGAATTTGAAAAGGTGATGCAAGATCGATTCGAGATGAGTGCGATGGGTGAAATGACGTTCTTCTTGGGTTTGCAAGTAAATCAATCCGAATCTGGAATTTTTATTCATCAAACCAAGTACGTCGGGGACATCTTGAGCCGGTTCCAGATGTCCGATTCGAAGCCTATTTCTACTCCTCTTCCTCAGAATCATGGAATTACTCCGGATGACGAAGGAGATGCTGTGGATTCTTCGCTCTATCGTGCTATGATTGGATCTTTAATGTATCTCACCGCATCAAGACCCGACATCATGTATCCAACTTGTCTTCTCACTAGGTATCAAGCGAATCCGAAGGTCTCTCACTACGCTGCTGTCAAGAGGATCTTTCGTTATCTGAAGACTTACCCTGACACCGGGTTATGGTATCCTAAGGATGATAACTTTGATCTCACAGCTTTCAGTGATTCTGATTTTGGTGGCTGCAAAAAGGATGGAAAATCAACTACCGCAGGATGTCAGTTTTTAGGCAATCGCCTAGTCACTTGGCAATGCAAGAAGCAGACATGTGTGGCCACGTCTACATGTGAAGCGGAATACATTGCTGCATCTAGTTGCTGCTCCCAGGTTCTATGGATCCAACAACAGATGCGGGACTACGGTTTTGAATTTCTAACTACTCCTATTTATGTTGATAATGAGGCTGCTTTACAGATCACTCGAAATCCTGTACAGCATTCGAAAACGAAACACATCGATATTAAATATCACTTCATACGTGATTGCTTTGAAAAGAAACTTATCGATGTGGTTCATATTCATACCGACCACCAACGTGCCGACCTTTTTACCAAAGCATTTGATAAATCAAGATTTGATTATTTACTTTTGGTAAACGGCATTAAGGTGAAGCAAGAGTAACCGACATCAGGAAATCGTTTTTGTAAATATTTTTCTAAAAACCAAAAATCCAAAAATATTTTTCTTCACTTTATTTTTGAATTTTAGGGGGAGAAAGTTTCAAGAAAAATACAAAAACATTGAAAAACCACAAAAATACAAAAATATGTCTTTAATTTATTTACTTTCTGCATTTAAGGGGGAGAAAATTCAGAAAAACACAAAAACAATAGAAAAACAAAAATGAGTTTCTTGGCAATATAAGAGAAAGTGATATTACATCAGAGGTCGGTTGAAACATGTTTCCAAAAATCAAAAGAAAAAGAAAATGATAAGTAGCTCTACTAATGATGTACCGGTAGACTCACGATCATTTTAAAATATGCAGGAGATATAAACATAACAGACTGAAAACCGCGTGGGAACCATTCATTGGCATATGGTCTTGGTACCGAAATTTCGTTTGATAGATTGCCGAGGTTCTGAGATATTCGGGGTTTATGTTGTTTATCATCTGGGTATCATGGTTGTTTCTATAAAAGACAAAGTCTAAGTTCTTCCATGATACCATACATACGTGTACATATCTCATACTGCATTCGACCTCAATAAGTGATAAACAATCACATGTCCATCAAATAAGTGATAAAATATCACATTCTATCCGGGAGTCAAGTTCGTCTCTCTGCTGTACGGAAGTACTGACCTGTTCACGGACTTGCTCCTGTGCCCTCATGCATCGAAAATCAAGTTCCTCATCAATAAGTGATTCTATCACATAGGGCTTGTTTTCAAACTCAAATAAGTGACTTGTTCACATTGTAAATATATACGTTAAAAACGGATGATAAATGGTATACTCCCCAGTAAGATGAACTCTCGTGCATACCTTGATACGGGAATGTGTCGTGAGTGGATGAACACCAGTCGGTAAGTATAAATCATACCTTAAACGTATCTCATTGTATTATGATTACACCTGATCGTTGAGTTTAAGTGGACAACAATATCGGTAATTGTGGTAGAATACTTATCCGCTTCTGTAAAAGAATTTTAAAAGGAAGTGTGTTTTGACAAAAGACCGCAAGCTGATATGATTCTCTTCGCCAGAAACTCGCAAAAATATTGTTGTGTTTGTATATATTTATTTACTGCTTTTTTTTAAACAGTTTTTGTCGTTTGGTGCATATCAGCACGACATTAGCGGTGATGTCGTTTGATAACATTCAAAGGATTTTAAAATTGTTACCTTTTATTTTATCAAACCACAAAATCCAAAAAGATTTTCAATTTAAACATTATTTTTGATTAACTGATGTTGGTGCTCGATCCGATACCTGACAAGCCGAGATACTTCATAAAATTAACCTTGCAGAACTTCATAACGGACAACTTTTCAAAATGGTCATTCCTGAAAAACCTCAAAATTTGAAAGGTGGAAATTGAAATTTCCCTAAAAATCCAAAGTGTTGGTGGGAAATCTGATCCTTCGAGGAAGCAATGGCCCTCGAAAGATCAGATGGTCAAAGAAAGTCAATGAAAGTCAATGGTTTCAGTCGAAAGATACCTTGGTCAACGAAGGATTTGACCAAGTGATCCTTCGAGTTGACCAAGTGATCCTTCGATTTGACCAGACCACTTGAAAGATGGTTTTAGATCGAAGGATATCTTTCGAAGGATCCATAAATATCTGGTATCTTTCGATCCAGATCCTTTAAATATCTGGATCTTTCGAACCTTATATGGATCCTTCGAACCAGAAGTTATCCTTCGAGACCACTGTTTCATCTTTCGAATGGTTTGAGTTCTTCGAGGCGGTTGGACTTTCGAGGTCAAGGTATATAAAGCATCATCTTCATCATTCATCATTATCAGTTTCAAATTTTCATCTCAAAAACCTCTCATCCCTCTCGAAACTCTGCCCAAATTTTCAAAATTGTTAAAAAGTATCAGGATTCACTCACAACACTCGGTAGGATAATCATCATCGTTTTAACATACACGGGCTCATTAATCATCATTGATCATGTTATCTTATCTTTGTGTTCTTGTTTTTTTTCTTAGTTTAAGAAAATGATGAATGATAAGTGTTAAAAATGATGTGCATATGTTGTTATGATAGTGTTGATTTGTTCGGTTCATCAGTGTGTTCATTTTGGTTCTTGATATCAGATGTCTGGGTTGGATAAATCAGAGGTGTTTTTGCTGGGTTAAACAGGGGATTGGTTAGGGTTTATGTTAAAATCTGATGTATGTGTGTGTTTAGATCCGGTTTTGGTCAAATCATTGATGTTTTGAAATAGTGGATGATGTTGTTATTGATGACACAGAACACATTTGAACAAAACGTAAACCAAATCATCGAAATTTCAATTAAAACTCACCGGAATTCAACATAAAACTCACCGGAAATACGCCGATGAACAGTGCCGGAACGAAGGATGATGATGAGTCATCACCTCGATAGATGTGTTGAACAACATCCTTCGAGGTGAGTCTCGAAAGATATTAGATATCTCGAAACATGTTAGACATCTCGAAGGATCATCCTTCGATTGATCAATCCTTCGAAGGATCAAGACATCTTTCAAATTCTTGATCTTCCGAAAGATGATCTTTCGATAAGGCTGTATCCTTCAAGAAAAGTGACATCTTTCGAGCCTGTCTAACATCTTTCGAGCAGATTATCATCCTTCGTGCCACATTTCATCCTTCGATGGATACAGTGTATCCTTCGATAGCTTCAACACTTAGGAAATTTTCAAGAAATTGAAAATTTTTCTAAGTGTGAAACTCAATGTTGACTGTTTGACCTGTTCTTATTACGTGTCGTTTTTTATGCACAGAGATGGCACCAAAGGTTAAAAAGGAGCGGGCAAAGCCAACAAAGAAGGTGAAATCAGAGCTGGAAGCTATGTCTGAATCTAGACATAACATGGTGGCGTATTTACAACCTGAAGGAAGTGTCAGTGCAGAGTTTGATGGAATCATGGAGTATCTACATCGGTCGCGAATCAACTACGCTATCACAACTCAGCATGTCGCATATCAGTCTCACATTAAAGCTTTCTGGAATACAGCTGGAGTTGAAACGGTGGATGATAAGGAAGTAATCAGGGCAGTAGTCGCTGAAAAGCCAGTTGTTATTACTGAAAACTCTATCAGAGAACGTCTTCGGCTTGGAGATAAATCTGAAGATCCAACGTCTATAGAGCTACAGTGTCAGCGTGGGTTATTGTTAAGGATTAAGTACAGCGAGAACGTTCTTACCAATCAAATCAACCAGAAGTTTCTGCCTCTTCGATATAAGTTTCTTCTGCACATTCTCATTCATTGCCTAAGCAACAAGCGCTCTGGGTATGATTTGTCTCCTATTGATTTGACGGGATTGTTTACGGCGCTGATTCTGAACAAGCCGTTCAACATTTCTCGGTATATCTTCAATAATCTGAAGGAGAACACTCGGAGGCCACTTCCGTCAGATACACAGCGAACTAACACCAAGTTTTGGTTATACCCTCGGTTTTTGCAAATGATGATAGATGATCAGATTCCTGATCTTGCTAAAGCTGAGGCAGATGTGTTTCCTGTGAATCCGATGAACGAACGCACACTGCTAATCGTCAAGTCTATGGGGGTTTACAAGGGATCGGATCCGAATAGGAAACTGATCGGTCATCTTAATGCTCCTGATTATGAGGCTCCGCAGAATCACAGATGGCGTCGTGAAGGAAGTGTTTCTGATAATGAAGAACCAGCGTTAATTGTTATGGCTGATGAGCAACTCACAGCTAAACATGGAATCAAGGCAACTAGAAGGTCTGCTGGAAGTTCTGGTGCAGCAGCTAGTACTGAGGTTGATATAAATGTGGCTGCAGAAGAGGTTCAGGATATGTCTGTTGATCCTGATGTTCATATTGTTTCTGGTGGTGATGGTGGTGCTGGAAATGTTGCTGGTCAGTCTGGTTCGGCTGCGACTGACAAAGGGAAGGGCAAGATAGATGAGCAGAGAAAGATTATTGATGAAAGCAGTTCATCTTCTGAAGAGGAAGGAGGTCCTGATGGTGATGGTTCATCCTCTGATGATGATAATCCTCCTCCTCCAGGGTTGAAGAAAGTCTTTGACAAACGCGGGAATCCCCGGTTTGTAAAGATAAAGAAGACAGGTGATGATGAAGAATCTGATAAGGATGAAGACTATACGCTTACTTCTCCGGGCTTTATTAAGAAGAGGAAGGCACAGAAACAGGGTGTACGTGCATCGAAAAAGGCTGCTGATGTGTCTTCTATTCCTGTGTCAGTACAACCTTCTTCTGAGCCAGAGCAACAGTTTCCTCCGATTGGCGATCAGTTGACTGCTTCTGAGACGCTGGAGCTCATGTCTGCTTCTGAGACGCTGGAGCTCATGTCTTCTCCACCAAAGTCTTCTGGGACACGCACGGTGTCTGTTGATCGACAGACGCCTGCAACTCCAGCCTCAGGTACACATACTAGACCTTCTCTCGTTATTTCCGGTCCTACAGGAGCTACTGGTCAATCTGGGTCATCAGGACCAGAACCATCTCTACCGACATTGGCAGAGACTCTTTCTGGCTTATCTGATGCTGAAAAGATCCAATTCCTGATTGGACAAATCAGTGAATTAGGTTCTATAGTTAGTCGGAACACCAGAATAATTGAAGAACATCGTGTACAACGAGTGAAGGATGCAGAGGCTCACAATCAGCTGTGTTCTATTGTAAATGCTCAAAGTATGAAGATCAAAGAACAAGCTGAAGAAATTGATAGATTAAAGAAGGCTAACTTGGCAAGGGATAAAGAGGTGGAGATCATGAAAAGACACAGCACTAATTTGGAAAATTCAGCAAAAGCGTTAAGGGAAATGGTTAGCAGTCGTGATGAAAGACTGATAAATGCCTTTAAGCCGATGCATACAAACTTCAATGTAGTTCATTCGAGGGTTAATACTTTATGGAGAGAAAGGGAGAGGTGCAAACCTTCAGATGTGGTTTCATCTAGACGTGAAGATGATCAAGATGATGATGCTGCTAACCCAGACCAAACGGCTGCTCCAGACTCCGGTGTAACTGCATCCGGTGTTGCTGGTGGATCTGGTACTCTCCAAGATGCTCCTTCTGCTCCTACAGCAACATCTACTGGCCCAACTGAGCAGACAGAGATACTGGAAACGTCAACAGAGCCTGAACAGATTATTATTGAAGCAGAGACGTTTACAGATCTCCCTGAATCCTCAAGTGCTCATATGTTTCATCCAGTTACAGGTGAAATGTTGGAAGAGGGAGAATATATCTCTGAAATGTCGGATGAACAAATACTGGCTTTGAAGGAATTGGATGATATTGCTATAAGCATGATTGATAATACTCCGCTAGTTCAGGATCAAACCGATTTCTCTTCAATAGATGAAATCTTCATCGGTTCAGATCCTGATCGTCCTGTATATGTTGGAAAGGATGATGCGGAGGTGAATGCCCTTGATGACGACTTCGTTGCTGAAAAGACTGCTGAGTTTGCAAATCTTTCGTCTGATTCACCGTTAACTCAAGAAAGCCGTGAGAAAACTGTTAGTGAATGGCGAGCGGATTTCCTTGCTAGGAATCCTCCTCCGCTCGCTCCTTTGGAACAAGTTAACTATCTGCGTCTCGAGAAGAATCAGGCTCGAGGTCGAATTATCAGTTGGATGTTTGTAAAGGATCTTCACTGCATGGTGGTGAAAAGAGAGACGGGGCTTCAGTATTTCAGAACTCTTTTGAGTATTCTTACACTGCCTTACTATGATGTCGCTGTGTTAGCTCAACTTGATGTGATCAATCGGAGCGAAGAGAAGATGGTAGAACTATTTGCGAAGAAGATTAGATTGGAAAGAAGAGTGGGTTGGAAGGATCCTCTGTACAAGCCTCAATTTCCAAGATACGAGCAGATCAGGTTTACACTTGATCCAGAGACGAACACTGCTCGTTATCGTTTAGTATACGATCCTCCAAAAGTGATGAAGAAGATTCCACTGATGAAAATGAAGACTGACTTTCTTGAGAACTTTCGTTGCTGGGTTTACGATGCTGATACTGGTGAAGCGGTGATCGTGTTCAATGACAATCAAGAGAACTTTAGGATAATAGATCCGATGTGGATCACTAACATGTCCAGATCGGATATTATTATTCTGAAAGATCATGAGATAAACTACCTGGTTCAGGATAGAGATCAAGCGATGAAGTTTCAAAGGATGGCTCGATACTGTTTCAATCTGCTGATCAACGCAGGAAGTACGTGGTCATCACTCCACCTAACCGCGGAAAGGACGTCAGAGACTTAATACACGAAGATCGAGACAAAGCTACAGCCAAGGGGGAGTTTGTTGGTGCACTTTGTGTCTGTACTTTGTCTGTATTTTGTAATGTATAAAACGATGTCTTTTGTCTGTTGTGTTTACGTCTTTGTATGTTTGTATATGTGTTGGAATGCGTGTTTGACCAAGTCAACCATCCTCCTGGTTTGACTTGGCCAAACATCAACACTTAGTGTTTGAAAGATTAGATGCTTCGAAGGATGTCATCGAAGGATAGATTGTATCCTTCGATGACCTCGAAAGATGATGGTTCGATGGATATTGATGGACCTCGAAGGATATACCATCCTTCGAGGTATGTTGAGATCCTTCGATATCTTTCGAAGGTACTTCTGGTCGATAGATGATCCTTCGACCAGAATACCTATCCTTCGTGCATGTCTGTCTAATATGGGTATATATATATCCATGAGGGTTCACTTCAAAGGCAGTTCTGTGTAAGTTTTGTTCAAAGTGTTGAGAGCTTTTGTGTGTGAACCCAAGTCCTGTAAGAGAGTATTTTCAGTTTGGTCAAGGTCTGTAACCGTGTCCACTGAAATACAAGAGAAAACTTTGATACTTTGCTTGTCTACTCTTTCTCTTGTTGCTTTACTTTCATCTAAACTACGGTTTGCTTGCTAGCTTGGATTCCGCACTCGCTAGTGGGTTAAACATAACTAGGAATAGGTTAAACCTCAACCTCCGAGGGACCTACAGATGTGTTGCCTTCCTGGCACACATCGTGGATAAGGAAAGCTGCTGAGCCGAAAAACGAAGACATCCCTATCGTGAGGGAATATCCTGAAGTCATTCCTGAAGACTTGCCAGGATTGTCACCCCAAAGGCAAGTGAAATTTCACATTGACTTAGTTCCAGGCGCCGCGCCCGTAGCTAGGGCACCTTATAGACTTGCACCGTCTGGGATGCAAGAACTGTCGACACAACTTCAAGAGTTGTTAGACAAAGGATTTATCCGACCAAGCTTCTCGCCTTGGGGAGCTCCGGTCTTGTTTGTCAAGAAGAAAGACGGTAGTTTTCGAATGTGTATCGACTACCGGGAGTTGAATAAGTTAACAATCAAGAATAGATACCCTCTGCCAAGGATCGACGATCTATTTGACCAACTGCAAGGTTCAAGCTTTTACTCGAAGATCGATTTACGATCTGGGTACCATCAGCTAAGGATACAAGAGGAGAGTATCCCTAAGACAGCTTTCAGAACTCATCGTTATGGACACTACGAGTTCCTAGTTATGCCGTTTGGGTTGACAAACGTGCCTGCAGTTTTCATGGACCTGATGAATAGAGTTTGCAAGCCATACTTGGATAAGTTCGTGATTGTGTTTATCGACGACATTTTGATTTATTCAAAGACGAAGGCTAAGCATGAACAGCATCTAAGAGCTATTTTGGAGTTGCTGAAGAAGGAACAGTTGTATGCCAAATTCTCTATGTGCAAGTTTTGGCTACGTGAAGTCCAATTTCTTGGGCACGTGGTAAATGGAGATGGAATCCACGTGGATCCCACCAAGATCGAAGCGATCAAGAATTGGGAGACGCCAAAGACGCCAACCGAGATTCGACAATTCTTGGGTTTGGCTGGCTACTATCGAAGGTTCATTGAGGACTTTTCAAAAATCGCTCAACCAATGACGCTCCTCACGCAGAAAGATAAGAAGTTTGATTGGGGAATCAAACAGGAAGAAGTGTTCCAGATATTGAAAGATAAGCTCTGCAATGCGCCAATCTTAGCACTACCGGAAGGTACTGACGATTTCCTGGTATACTATGACACCTCACGTCAAGGATTGGGTTGCGTGTTGATGCAACGCCAAAAGGTTATTGCTTACGCGTCACGCCAACTGAAAGTGCACGAAAAGAACTATGCCACACATGATTTGGAACTTGGCGCAGTGGTATTTGCATTAAAGATCTGGAGACACTACCTTTATGGTACGAAATGTACAATTTTTACAGATCATAAGAGCCTACAACACATATTCAATCAGAAGGAGTTGAATATGAGGCAAAGACGATGGGTTGAATTGTTGAATGATTACGACTGCGAGATAAAGTACCACCCAGGGAAGGCGAATGTGGTCGCCGATGCCCTAAGTCGAAAAGAAAGGATCAAGCCCATAAGGGTTAGGGCTCTAGAGATGATTATCCAAACCGATCTTTCCTTGCGCATTCGTGCCGCGCAGAAAGAAGCTCTCAAGGAAAGAAACCATGAAGAGGAATATCTCCGTGGGATGGAGAAGCAATTGGTGCCAAATGAGGAAGGAACGTTATGTTTTGAGAAAAGGATTTGGGTTCCTCTGTTTGGTGGTTTGAGGAAAGTTATTTTTGATGAGGCACACAAATCACGGTACTCTATCCATCCAGGAGCGGATAAGATGTACCAAGATCTTAAAGATTATTATTGGTGGCCTAGGATGAAAGGCGATGTTGTTGTGTATGTAAGCAAGTGTTTAACGTACGCTAAAGTGAAAGCGGAATACCAGAAGCCTTCAGGACTTCTGCAACAACCAGAAATTCCCAAGTGGAAATGGGAATAAATCTCCATGGATTTTATTACAAAGTTGCCAAGAACGCCAAGAGGTCATGACACTATTTGGGTAATAGTGGACCGATTAACGAAGTCAGCGCACTTCTTACCTATCAGAGAGAAGGATAATACGAGCAAGTTGGCTGAAATTTACATGAGAGAAATCGTTATGCGCCATGGAGTACCTCTTTCAATCATATCTGATAGAGACGGAAGGTTCGTATCAAGGATTTGGCAATCCTTCCAAGAAGCTTTTGGCTCGCAATTGAATTTGAGCACTGCTTTTCACCCATAGACCGACGGACAAAGCGAGCGAACTATTCAGACTTTGGAAGATATGCTGAGAGCATGTGTTATGGATTTGGGCGGTAGCTGGGATAAGCATTTGCCATTGGTCGAATTTTCCTACAACAACAGCTACCACACTAGTATTGGTGTCGCGCCATTTGAAGCCCTATATGGCCGCAAGTGCAGATCACCGCTTTGTTGGTCTGATGCCGGTGATAGACAATTGGTTGGTCCAGATATGGTCCAGGAAACCACAGACAAGATTGCACAGATCCGAGATCGCATCAAGGCGGCTCATGATCGTCAGAAGTGTTATGCGGACCGAAGAAGGAAACCTCTAGAGTTTGAGGTAGGTGATATGGTTTTGTTGAAAGTATCACCCTGGAAGGGTGTGGCACGCTTCGGGAAGCGTGGAAAGTTGAATCCGCGGTATATTGGTCTGTTCAGAATTTTGGAAAGAATTGGGTTAGTAGCGTACAAGTTGGATTTACCTGCTGAACTGAATGGTGTTCACGATACATTTCATGCATCAAACTTGAAGAAAAGTCCAACGCAAGATACCTTTGTCATTCCCACCGACGAAATTTATGTTGACGACACGCTCCATTTTGTCGAAGAACCTGTTGAGGTTACGGATTGGAAAGTGAACAAAACCCGCCGGAGCAGTGTCAAGCTCGTCAAGGTTCGTTGGAATGCCAGACATGGTCCTGAATACACCTGGGAACGTGAGGACCGGATGAAAGAGAAATACCCCCACTTATTTCCCAATAACCCTGCAACTAGAAGCAGAACTTAAAATTTCGGGACGAAATTTTTCTAACGGGGGGAGAATGTGACAACCCTCACCAAATCAGGTATCCGTACGAATTAATTACTATTTAATTACTGCATAATTACTGTGCTTGCTTGAAAATTTTGGATAAACTGCTACTTGAATACTGATACATACACATACTTGCATCATACTTTATTAACTGTTACTCCATTATTTACATACAGAACTTTAGTGACAAACATGATGCACAAAAGCACAGTAGCACAATAAACGGATAACCCAGTAAACGTGCTGACATGGCCAGCACCAGGCAGGTACTGCCTCTAAGGACTGTATGAGCCGGGAATAGTTTACTACACTAGTAGAGAGTGTAGGGAAAGGAGGGTTGTAGAACTGTGTCACTAGGTGATAGTTATAGTGACCGGATGTGCCAAAAATATGATTTAAACACAAATTCTGCACTTTAATAAAAAAATTCAGCATTTTAGCAAACTAGTAAAGTGCAAAAACATGAGAAAATAATACTAGACACTTTCTAAAGTGTCGGGAATTCTTTGTGTCACTAAAAATAATAATAACGAAACTTTAAATGCTTATTAAGCACTTTAACGGATCAATATCCAACCGAACAACCGGACATTACCCGGAACACAAAAATATTATTAAAAAATATTGTTACATTTTTTCTGAGTTAGTTATGGTCCCTGAGCTCTATAACGCCTTACATAATACCCGGTACCCGCTAAACACTAAGCATAACATTAAACCCCCACTATTTAAATTATTTACCCACAAGGTTACATCTAAGCCCCCATTTGGCTGAATTTTCGGCTAAGCATGGCCCCACTAGATTTCTCATTTGAACTTTGTGCTTTCCCTAGGTAATCTCATTGGAGATTATATATGATGGTGCTTGTACTTATATGGACATGTTATCCAATAGACAAAGGAGTTGATCTACAAATAACCACCATCACTTTTAACTAATCCTCACTCACACAACAATTCCTCTCTCTCACTCTAACAAGCTTCGGCCGAACTACCCCACTCACCACTATTTACCTCCTAACTAAACTCACCTTTTTCCAAACAAATACCCCCACTAATCATCATCACCCAACTAAACCTTTTCCCCATGCAAATTTTCGGTCAACATAGGGGACCCCCAAGTTCCCTCAAGTAATTTAGGATAAGGATTTTCTTATAATGGGTAATAGGGTTATTTAGTGGAGAAAGATCTTGGATGGAGATATTAATACACAAACCTTATCTCTAATTTACCATTACTAAAAATTCAAACATCACTTTGTTCCTTTTTCTCCTCCCACCTACGGTTACAAAAAAAAGGGGACTCCAAGTGCTTCCATTTCAATCTTGCAATTCTACATACATTCAAGTGTGAAAGGGTTCGTAGAAGGAGGCTCGGTGCTTACGGAATCAAAAGGACCTCTCTACATCGCTATTAACCACCCATTTTTCGTCTAGTTTCTTCCCTAGCCTCGAGCTAGTAGTAAGTGACTCTAAACGCCTTTTTGATCTATTCTAAAGTGGTTAAAACGAACTTTGTCGGTTAAAAGTCATGAACTTACAAGAAGACATGCTAAAAGTTTACTAAAATGATGAATGTGTTGGATAAAAACTATGATGTTGTGTAAAACTTGTAAGACTTGTTTTGTGGTGATTATTTAGTGCAGATCTACGTTGTAGTGGCTCGGATCATCATCTAACCCAGATTAGTCATGTTCATGAATCATGACATAGAGTATGTTTAAGTATGAAAAGGGTTAAATGATGAAACTCTACTACACATTAAACATGAACTTGTGTAAAATCAAATTTTCTTATGAAATAGTGTTCAAAACTAGTAGATCTACGAATCTACCAATGGTATTTTCAAAGGACCAAGTGTCAAAAGAAAACATACTTTTAAAACCGGATCTTTCATGAACAAGAGTGATTTTTGTAAACACACAAGTGTATGGACACTTGTATAACACAAAGTTTGACAAAAGAACTATTTTTTCTAAAAGTTGACGAGAAGTTGTAAAGATGTAACTTCTTTAAAAACGAGACTTTTAAGAAACCGAGTAGATTATTGCAAAGATCCACTAAAAGTAATGGAAATTACTACATATTTTGGATAAATCACAAGTTCATGAATTTTTGGCAATTTATATCTATTTTGACAAGTGTAATGTTGAAATATTGTTTGCTAATGTTGGGAACATTGTTGATTTGATTAATAAAAGAAAATGATACGCTTGAAAGCGTGGCCACCTCCAGTTACAGGGGAAACTCAGGCGAAATTTTTCCAGAAACCTAACACTTGGAAACATTTTCACCACAAGTGTTATAAATATATTTCTAACTTGTTTTCAAAAAAATAAATTTCACCACGATTTTTATTACAACATTTCTAAGTGTCGGAGGTGGGATTTTTACAAAATAAAAACTTGATAAATATATTTAGTATATATATTTTCATAACAACACTTGTGAATTTTGATGATTATTTTGTGAACTATACAAATATTATTTTTAGGGTAAAAATAATATTACCAAATAGTAACGATCCCAAAATAATACGAACGCCTTCACAATAATTATTTAAGTTACACCGGTAATTATTATTATTACCACCCGATCTTTAAACGTAACTTACGCATTTCTCGGAAAAATACTAATGAATGTGTATTTTTTTTTTAACAAGAATATTATTTTGGAGAAATTATGTGAAATGAAATATAATATTTTTGAGAAAAATATTTATATTATGGAGAAAGGATTAAAATATATTTTAAGTGAGACTTAATAATATATTCCGAGATACAGAAACGTATATGTATTAAGACCCCCATCCTTGGGAAGGAAAATATTTACTAAATAATTACTAAGTGTAATTACGAAATAGTTGTCTAACTATTTCCCAAAGGCATTAAACCTTAAACTAAGGCACGGCCATCCGTCTAATAGAAGTTAGTACGTGTAGGTCGTCGCACAGCTGTTTGATCAGGAGATCTACTTGGTAGAGACGCACCACTGTGAGTTCATATCCCTCGCACGCACTGACCCTCGAATTTCAGTCTCAAACTTTCAAGGGTTTGTCTATGTTCAATTTCCTATAATCTGTGAAATTTTGATCCAATTTTGACCGTTAAATCTTGTTCTGATGAAGAAAGAAGGTGTAGAAATCAGAATTTTCCAGCGAAAACGAACTAAACGGTAAGAACTCTTCCTCCTGAGCTCTGATACCACTTGTAGGATCGCGAGACGACCTAACGAGTCGATCAGAAGAGTGCTCAGACTGAATCAGAGGCGGAATTCATTGATTCAGTCTTTGTTTAGCTTGATTTCACTATTATCTACTGATTGTATTGATATAAACACGCATACAAGCAGTCTTCACACCGGCAGCACCTCAGTATGGAATTCGTACAACTGTTACAAATGATTTCGTACTTGGGGTATATATAGTGTCTGAGATTTCTCTCATATGGACATGATGTCCATAAAAGCGAAATCAGACAATGTGATTTCCCACATATGGACATCCTGATTTCCCACATATGGACATCCTGATTTCCCACATATGGACATGTCCATATATGTGAAATCAACTTTCTCGGGAAATCACCATTACTACTCTATACTCATACAATGTACAATCAGCCCTATACTAAGACTCGAATGAAGATGAAGTCGACAGACAACTGCACCAACATACACAATTGTTTTCGAAAGCACCAAATACGATCTAACTTTGTCAAATGCGAAAACAACCGCCAAGAGCTCTTTTTCTGTCGTAGTATAATTCTCCTAAGCGTTGTGAAGAGTCTTGCTCGCATAATAGACAGGTGAAAGTGCTTTTCCTTCCTTTGTCCCAGAACGGCCCCTATAGCGAAATCGCTCGCGTCGCACATAATTTCAAATGGCAGACTCCAGTCAGGCACAACTAAAATAGGGGCCTCAATCAACTTTTGCTTGAGAAGGTCAAAAGCCTTCAAGCAATCGCCTCCAAAGATAAACGGAGCGTCTTTCTCCAACAGATGGGTTATGGGCCTAACGATTTTTGAAATATCCTTGTTGAATCGCCTGTAGAACCCTGCGTGACCAAGAGAGCTCCGTATCGCTTTCACAGAGGTGGGAGGTGGAAGTCGTGAAATGATGTCAACTTTAGCTGGGTCGACCTCCATACCAGCTTGCGAAATCTTATGTCTCAGAACTATGCCCTCTCTTACCATGAAGTGGCACTTTTCCAGTTTAGGACAAGATTCGTTTCTTCGCACCTCTTCAACATTTTCTTCAAATTTTCTAGACAATGATCAAAGGAATCTCCAAATACCGAAAAGTCATCCATGAATACTTCCATAGAATCCTCGATTATGTCATGAAAAATCACAACCATGCATCGCTGGAAGGTAGTCGGTGCATTACACAACCCGAAAGGCATACGCCGGTAGGCGAATGTGCCAAAGGGGTAGGTAAAGGTAGTCTTCTCCTGATCCTCAGGAGCAATAGGAATCTGAAAGTAGCCGGAAAACCCATCTAGAAAACAGTAACAAGACTTCCCCGACAGACGTTCCAACATCTGGTCAATGAAAGGAAGCGGGAAGTGGTCCTTGCGGGTGGCATCATTGAGTTTGCGATAGTCGATGCAAACATGCCATCCTGTGACCGTCCGGGCTGGAATAAGCTCATTCTTATCATTCGTGACTACTGTCATGCCTCTCTTTTTGGGCACTACCTGTTGGTGCAGTCATCTGTCGTCTTCGTCTAATGTCGAGTCTCGGGTTCGATGCGGATTAGATCGTGCATATGTCATCATCTTAATGATGACATCATATGATGACATCATATGATGACATCATCATTATCTAGGCATATAAGACAAGATTGAAATGGTCCAATTAGATTTATATGTTGATTTTAGCTTGAAACATATGTAGCCGTTTGAAATGTCATGGCCGTTTGAAGGCCCTTTCGTTTGAAAGTGGTGGTCGTTTGAAGGGTGGTGTGTCACCTTCAAACGGTCAGGTCTTGTTCTATAAATAGATCTCAAACTGTCAACATTTGTAAGGATCAAGCAGTTGATACCGAAGTGCTGCCGGTATTTCCTCTCGCTGTAAACTTTCCTCTCGCTGTACCTTGAAAATATCTTCGTGTTTTGTGTATATCATTAAACAAGGTTGTCAGTTGGTTTGAAAAAGAGATAATGTGATATGATCATATAAATCGGGTAAATTAGTATGACTTAAAATTCACGGCACAATCAACATCAATTGTTGGCAGGTTAATTGTTTAGCCCAAGGTACACCGCCCCATTCATTACAATCGGCCAATCATTTATAAGTGGTGACTTCATTGTTTGACCAATTCACTAGCACAAAAGGTCCAATGAAAGTAAACTGTTGTTTTTAAATGACCCAATCTTATGTCATCTTAGTGGATATAGAGGCCCAATAAAAAGAAATCATAGTGCAGTCATGTGATTGGTTGTTTTAAACGGCTTAATCTTTTGTTGTCGGTATTCAGTTTGTCGTTTATTAGTGAAGGTGGGCAGCCCAAAAGACAAATAGTTTGTCGGCCCAAGTTTCGGCAAAAAATAAACCGAACATTAAGTATCGTTTATTAGTTTGTCGTTTATTGTTGAATTGATTTTTCTGGTATACAAGTTTCGGCCCATCTCGACTAGTTGAAATTGGTCAAAACAGTTTGAAGTGTGTTCAGGTCGCGTGAAATCATTTGAAAGGTCAAAGTCGCTTGAAAGTCGGTTCTAGTTCGTACGGTTTGGAGTTCACAATTGTCAAAAGTTCATCAGGACGTTCAAAAGTCCATCAGTTCGTTCGTAGTGAATCTAGTAGTTTGGTTTTAATCCGGGTCACAGTAGTTCGCGTATTTTGACAAGTTAAATCTCAGTTCGCATCAATTTCAGTCTGTACAGTTTGTCAACATTCGGTCCGCACAGAATATTCACTGGTTCGAGTATCAGTTCGTTGTTGTTAATTGATAAGGTTTAAACTGATCGTGTTTTGTTTGTTTGTGTTACGTCAGGTAATTCAAGATCATCTGGTAAATCAAGATCTTCAGGTGATACAAGTGTGAAGCATGGATATTGATTTTTACAACGCGTTCGCTACAACTCCTGCTAGTCCATCCGATATTGCCAAGAACTTCAACATGGAGAATGAAACCGGAACAATGCAAAAGCCCCCGAAACTTATGGGAATTGAAGATTATCACGGATGGAAGAAACGGTTCGAGAATTGGGTGCAGGCGAATCATTTAAAAGCTTGGGAGAGCATCGAAACTGAATATGTTAGACCACAAAACGCTATGAGAGTTGATAAAATCATTTCTGAATTCAGTGAACAAGAGAAAGAAAGTTACAAAGCAGAAAAAATGATGATCAATTTGTTACAACAAGCTGTTAAGGAGGATATATTTGTATTGCTTCAACATGATGACAATGCGTACTCTATCTGGGAAGCTCTTAAGAAGAAGTTTGAGGGAAGTACTGAGATGCTTCAAAGTAAAGCAGCATTGCTGAAAAAGGAGTTTGAGTTGTTTACGTGTATGCCTGGTGAAACGACCAAGACTCTTATTGAAAGATACTGTCATTTGGTTCGCACTATGTCACAGTTAAAAATTACAAAGACTCCAGCTGAATGGGTTGAAAAGCTTGCTGATGCGTTACCGCAAAAGGAATGGGGCACATATCTGATGATATTGAAGAATTCCGGACAGTTTAGCAGGCTATCTATTGCATAGTTTATCGAGAAACTGGAGGCACAAGATCTGGAGAAGCAGAAAATTGCTAGAATGAACAGTTCTACTCATCAGCAAGATATCAAACTGTACTATAAAGGAAATGTTCAAACTGCTGAAGCCAGTCCAAAGATACAAACTGCATTTAGTGCTAGAAATCAGTCTCCGCCTAGCAGTTAAGGATTAGTCAATACTAGTGGGTTCTCAACAGTAAATCCTCCAAGTGCTCAAAATACATCAGTTGGAAATGGGCATCTGTTACAATGCAATGTGGCTCTACATCTTCAAAATGGACAGAATTATACTGAAGAAATTGTAAAGAGTCATATGGGATTACTGGTCACTGCATTGGAAGCTTATGAAGGGTTGATTGTAGGAAGAATTGGCAATCCAATGTTGACAAAAGAAGATTATGACCAGATCGATGCAGAGGAGCTAGAATTGATGGACATCAAGTGGGCATTGGCGAGTGTTTTGAGGAGAGCTGAAAAGTTTAGATTGGTTACAGGGAGAGCTGATTTCTTGGATGCAAACCTTTCTAACTTAGGATTTGATAAATCTAAAGTTGTTTGTTTTCGTTGCAGGGAGAAAGGTCATTTTAAAAGAGAGTGCAAGAATCAGCAGCCAAGAGGAGAAAAGGAATCATCTGGGAAAGATGATTATTACAGAAAAACCATTTATCAGCAAATCACGCATCAACCGCATCAACAAAAAGAACCTCAAACGGCGCATGGTAGAATGATCGAGGATGCAAACAGGAAAGCTTATTATGGCATCATTGATCAAGATGATGAGAAAATGGCTGAAGGTTTTAGCTGGGACAAGTTTATTCCAGCTGATTCAAATGTTAAAGCGTTCATTGCACATATTATTCGAAAGCCAGAAATGCTGAAGGAGTGGATGGAAGTGTTATCTGATGAAGAAAAGAGTGAAGATGAAGGATCTGTTTCTTATGAAAACAGTTCATCAGAAACAAGTGATAGTGATGAAGAGATTGAACAGATTAATATTGGAAAAACTCACTTATCTTCTGATAGTTTTGAATTTTATTTTGCAGAAAAACTGAAGAAACTGAAAGAGAGGAAAGCTGCAAAGGAGATGAAAGAAGTCAAAGTGATTGAGAAGATTGTGGAAGTTGAAAAGAGAGTTGAAGTCGAGAAGATTGTTGAAGTCACAAAACCTTGTCTTACATGTTTAGAGTCTTGTAAAAAATGTATAGAGAAAGACGAAAGGTTTAGTGAGTTAGAAAAGTTGAAAGAACAGTTGTTGTTTGATGTAAAAAACTTGAAAAAGTCGTATGATGTATTGAACAGGCATGTGAATGGTCTGGAGAAGACTAACTCAGAAAGAGAAAAAGCTTTGAAGATGCTAAATGCAACAATGATGACAAAGCAGAAAGAGATCAACATGTACATAGAAGAATGTGCAAAGTTGAAGAAAGAGTTGGATAGTGAAGCAGCTGAGAATGAAAGAATCAGAAGATTGCTGCAAAGTTACAAAGGTTGTGACTACATAACCGACAGAATTTATCCAACAGTTGAAGGTTTCGAGGCGTTTAAAGATGAAGAAACAAAATCAAAGAAGAAGAAGGATACTGGTAAGAAACAGGGTGTCTGTTATAATAAGTGTCCGCCTCCGATTTGGGAAGGGTATTCGCCTAGAAAACCTAACGAGGAAGAACTAAAACAGGCGGTCAATATTAAGCTAGAATCCGAGATAACCAATGTTTTACCAGACAATATTGACGTCACGTTCACAGCGTCCGATACAGATCATGAGTCCGAACTGATAAAACGAGTGGTCGATCAGGTGTTGGATAAGGATGAGGAGTCAGAGTCAAAGTTTGAGTCCGAAAGTTCGTGTCAGTCAGTCGGAAGTTCGAGTTCGTCCGAAAAGAGTTCGAAATCATCGGGAAAACGGGTTTATAGTAAAGAATTTTTGCTATCAAAATCTAATTTGAATGATGAAACATTTGAAGTTGTGTATACTTTGAATGGTTCTGACAAGTTATATTTTGATAAAGAGTTTCCAATAAGAGGTGTTAAAAATGAATTGATTAAAAAGGTTTTCAAACTAACAGAAATTAATATTTCTGAAATAAAAGATTTAAATCTTAATGGTAAACCTAAATTTTACACCTCAAGAGTTCAACAAAGGTTAAACAAGAAAAAAGGTTACAATTCTGGTTCTGGTTTCAAAAGAAACCAAACCAAAATCGTAGCTACAAAAAGAAAGGACTTGGTTTTACTCCATCAGAAAACTATAAAAATGAAAAATTTTCTAAAACAAATACAAAATTTGTTTCAGGTACAAGCTCGGAAGAGGAAGCAAAAAGCACATTCAGGAAACAATCTAACCAAGAATTTCATGCTGAGAAGAGAAAGAATGGAACTTATGTGAAGAAAGAAACCAGAACCTGTTTCCGATGCAATGAAGCTGGTCACATTGCATGGAACTGTCCGAAAGCGACAAACACAAAACAGGGAGTTTCTGGAAAACTGAAAGAAGTTATTGTTGATAAAACTGAACCACCAACTGAACAATTTAAAGTTTTCAAAAATTCAACATTTGAAGTTGGTGAGTGTTCGAAGAGATTTTACAGGCGTAGTGTGAAACTTGACAACCAAAAATGGGTTGTTAAGAAATCTGAGGTAAAATCTGGCGATGAATCTGATTCCACAAAATCAGAGGAGCCACAGTTTGATGAGAGTGATGAAAACTCAGTTCCTTCATTGGATGACGACAACTTTCCACCATTGAGGATTGAGGATTGAGAATTTTAAAAAGAAAGCTGGAAAGTCTGAAATCTCAAA
Organism: Helianthus annuus; assembly: GCF_002127325.2. Classification (NCBI taxonomy): domain Eukaryota; kingdom Viridiplantae; phylum Streptophyta; class Magnoliopsida; order Asterales; family Asteraceae; genus Helianthus; species Helianthus annuus. Next base: position 80,121,695 of record NC_035436.2, on the reverse strand, counting down.
TCAGGGTTATTCTGAAAATGATAATTTTGATGTTGAGAAAGCATTTAATGGGAATGTTAAGAAGATTTTCGGAAAGATGGTTGATGGGAAGATGAAAGGGGTAAAAGATTTCTACGCTAAAAAGAAAGCAACTTACACCCCAACAAAATCTGAATTGAAATCACCCAAGGCTGCTCAGGCTTGGGTGGACATTTTCTTTGCTTGAAAATCCTGACTTGCCGGAGATCCCAAGTTTGTAATCGTGGATCAGGAATCGGCATCTTTCATGTATTATGAGTTTGTATGAAAAATTCTTAAAATTGTAATAATTTTACAGGTTGAATGACTACGCCGGAGCTTCCAGGTTGGTAAGTGCGAAGCAGGAATCGGCATTCTGATTGGTAAAATGGTTTGTGTAGAAGTGACATACCTACAAGTGATATTGTTTGGTTATTTTTACAAGTGGTACAGGTTGCATGATTGCAAACAGTGAATCAAGGACATTAAGTTGTACTTGATTTACTATATTTGATAAAATTGACAAGATGATGAACCATATCCCCGTACTTAAACAAGTGGTAAAAACAAACTCATTTTCCAGAAAAATCATTTTGATTAATACAAACTTAAGTGTTTTGAAATCTCAATGAGAAAATGGTTTGTGAAAGGGGGAGTTCAGATTGTTTATGCCTAGTGAATGGCGAATTGATGCGATTTGATATTGGTTGTCATATTTCTGTACAGTTTGTGTTCAATTTTCTTTAATGTGTTTGCATTTTAGGGGGAGTAGAAATTTCAGAAAATCCAAAAACATTAGAAAATTTGAAAAAGTCAAAAACATGATAAAATTTAAAAAAAAATGAGTTTTGTTGTGAAAAAGAGGAAATGATAGTACATCAGTGGACTGTTACAACATGCTAAAGATTTGGAGAGTTTAAAAGTGATAAACAATCTTACTGAGGATGTGCCAGTAGATTTTTGCACATTTAGTAGATTGTGACGAGATATAAACTTAAATTTCAAACTTGCTTATTCTGTGGGTTAACAAAACTGCTTGGATATATAGGTAACCCCTGAAATCTTGTTTGAAAGATCCCTTATTCTGAGATACTAGGTCTTTATGCTCAGTGATATCTGGGGTATTATCCCGGGACTTCTGCTGTATGGAAGTACTGACCTAGTCCCCGGATAATACTTTCTGCAAATGCTTGAAAAAGCACCGCCCTCAGCAAATCGATGAAACAATAAAATTGATAGTCATTGCTGTTGTAAAAAAGATCCTCTAAAGGGGACCCACCAAAAGTCGAGCCGTCATCTCTCTGCTGAACGGAAGTTCTGACCTGAGCTCTCACGGTTTCGCACCTAACCTCTTACAGATATCATCTGTGGTATACTCACTTGTAAGACTGAATATTGGGATCTGGATACGGGAGTATATTCAAGTAGTGGGACACACGGATAAGTTAGTATCTAAAACATTAATATCGTATCTCAGATCAATTGAACTTTGTGTGAAAATTTAAGTGGACAAACATACTGACAATCTAGGTGAATTGTTTAAAACTTAAAATGAAATGAAGCTTAACGGTGTTGGTGATTTGTCTCAAAACTGATATGATCCTCTTACATGAACTCACAAAAATATTGTCTGTAAAATATTTCTTTACTGCATTTTATGTTTCTTTATTCCAAAATCCAAAAAGATTTTCAGTGTGTTTTAGCATAAAATTTGAAAATTCAAAAAGATTTTCGACAACTGGTATTGAAAAGCAGATTTTCAAAATTCCAAGTGCTAAACATGATGAGTAATATTTGAGGGGGAGTGTATGTTTGGAATTAAATGTTTTCATAATCTAACCCTAAAGTGGTTCATCAGATTGGAAAATCGGTGTTTGTTTTGAAGGAGAGTCTGAATTAGTGCGAGTGTTTATGTTTGAAATATGTATGTGAGAAAAATTTTACTTTGAGGTAGAGTTTTTGCAGAATAAGATGAAAAGCTGTGAGATGGAAAGACAGACAACGATCCTAATGCTGATGATGCTGATGATCTGAAGAAATGCCAGCATATCGCAGGGGGAGTCTGAAGACCTGCAAGAAAAGACTGAGAGTGAAGCCCAGAGACTGATAAAGACTGAAGTCGTTGAAAACTCGACACTTAAGACTCGTCAACATCTGAGGGGGAGTCTGTTGGTGCAGTCATCTGTCGTCTTCGTCTAATGTCGAGTCTCGGGTTCGATGCGGATTAGATCGTGCATATGTCATCATCTTTAATGATGACATCATATGATGACATCATCATTATCTAGGCATATAAGGCAAGATTGAAATGGTCCAATTAGATTTATATGTTGATTTTAGCTTGAAACATATGTAGCCGTTTGAAATGTCATGGCCGTTTGAAGGCCCTTTCGTTTGAAAGTGGTGGCCGTTTGAAGGGTGGTGTGTCACCTTCAAACGGTCAGGTCTTGTTCTATAAATAGATCTCAAACTGTCAACATTTGTAACGATCAAGCAGTTGATACCGAAGTGCTTCCGGTATTTCCTCTCGCTGTAAACTTTGTCAATTGAATATAAAAGAGGATTAAAGTGATTTTCTAGTTGTTTTCAAGTGCGTTTCTTAGTTTCCGCCTCTGAAACGTACGAGAGCTCTTCCGAACGACTCATTCAGGTCGAAACCGATCCTACACTACCTGAACAGGACTAACCCAAACTGAGTCGGATATGGGGTAGATCAAACCTGCATCCAACAACTTAATCACCTCCTTTTTAACAACTTCTTGCATGTTTGGGTTCAATCGTCTCTGTGGCTGCGCACACGGCTTGTAATGGTCCTCCATAAGAATTTTATGAGTACAGAAAGAGGGGTTGATTCCTTTGATATCCATTATCTTCCACGCGATTGCTTTCTTATGAAGTCGTAAGATGATGAGATAATAACCGGCAAACGGCGCTCCTCGTCTAGAAATGCGTACTCCAAATGGGGCGGAAGCTCCTTAAGCTCCAAGGACGGGGGATCTTCAACCGAAGGCTTCGACTTTTCTTCATCCTCACGATCAATCTCTGTAAATCGATCCAGACTCTGGGAACCATCATCACCAATCTGATAGACTGGCTGCTCGAAATCGTGGCCCTTATGCGTAATGCCATCTAGGTCCCCACACAACAGATGTGTGTCCGAATCCATCTCCTCAATCGTGCCCTGCAAATGTGTGCTCACATAAGTGTCGACAATGTCAACATAGTAGAGCGCATCATCCTGGCTCTGTGGGTGCTACATTGACCGCTTTATGTCAAAGGTGACATGCTCATCATTCACTCGGAGTGTAATCTGGCTCGCAGCAACATCTACAATGGTCCGGGCGGTATTCAAGAATGGACGTCCGAGAATCAAAGGCACCCTAGAGTCCTCATCTATATCCAGGATAACAAACTCCACGGGAAACACAAACTTGTCAATCTTAGCAAGCATATTCTCAAAAAATCCACGTGGATACTTGATAGAACGGTCAGCTAGTCGAATGCTCATCCGTGTAGGTGACGGCTCACCTAGATCCAACTTTGTAAAAACCTTATAGGGCATAAGGTTGATACTCGCTCCCAACTCAGCCAGTGCATGGCTAACAGCCATATTTCCAATCAAGCAAGGAAACGTGAAACTGCCCGGATCTCCCATCTTCGTGGGCAGACAATTTTGAAGAATGGCAGAGCAGCTTTCATTCATCACCACACAGGACATATCCTCAAGCTTCTTCTTATTCAAAAGGATGTCCTTCAAGAATTTCGCATACTTCGGCATCTGGGCCAGGGCTTCAACGAAGGTATGTTTATGTGCAGTTGCTTAAACATTTCAAGGAACTTACCATATTGTTCTTCGTTTTTCTGTTTCTTCAGCCGGCCCGGGTATGGAACTGGAGGAGTGTACTCTTTGACTGGCTCCTGGCCTTGTGTTGTACTTGCTGGGACTCGCCTAGCTTGCACGCGTCCGGTGTATCAGTCGGGACCGCTTCGGTAATCGGTGGTGAGTCTGATATCTTGGATCCGGTCGTCTTGCCACTCCTAGTCATGACCGCATATACGTGCCCAAGCGGATTTGGCTCTGTGTTGCTTGGAAGACCGCCTGGGGGTCTCTCCGACATCATCTTCGCCAGCTGACCAACCTGGTTCTCGATATTCTGAATCGAGGCCTTTTGACTCCTCATTTCACCTTCATGAGCTAGAAAACGATCTTCGCTTTGTTGATATCGTTTTTCAGCTAATTGATTTGCACTCATGGAGCTGCTAAGAAGCTGAGCCATCATATCCTCCAGCTTAGAACTTGACTGAGGAGCTTGCTGCTGGGAACTACTCCCTACGCCCTGATTCTGGTATGAGTATGGACGTGGTTGGAAAGATTGGTTGTAAGGCTGGAATTGCTGACCATGAGCCTGCTGCGTCGCTGGAGCGCACTGGGCAAATCCTAGTGGGTTCTGATTACCCACATTTGCTCGCCACCCAAAATTTGGGTGATTCCTCCATCCCGGGTTGTATGTATTGTTGTAAGGGTTGTTCTGCAGCCTCACTTGATTACTCACGAAATCAACTTCTTCTTGGCCCTCATACATCACTCCCTGGAAGCATGCACCAAGCTCATGTGACACTCCACACTAGTCACATCCTGAACTAGCTTGCGCAACAATCTGGGACTTATCAAACTTCGCCGAAAGAGCCAAGATTTGTTCAGTAATGGCTATGTAGTCGTCCACAGCGTGAACTCCTGGGCGAGATGATGATGATGATGTCCGGCCTCTCTCTCCTTCACGACGCGAACTAGACTTTAACGCAGCTTTTTCGATGATGGCATAGGCTTCATTTGGCGTCTTCGTTCCCAGATCGCCTCCTGCATTTACATCTAGTCTCTCCTACGTGTCATAATTCAGCCCTTGATAAAACGTCAAAACGATTTGTCTTTTGGAGAAACCATGGTGTGGAACATCAAGTAACAAATCCTTAAACCGCTCCCAGGCCACGTGCAACGACTCTCCCTCGTCTTGGCGAAAGGTCATAATCCGGTTCCTTAACTTGGTTGTTTTCTCAGGCGGAAGGTATTTCTGCATGAATAACTCCGCCAACTCATCCCAGGTCCTGATGGACCCAGCAGGAAGTGACATATGCCAAGCCCTGGCCTTGTCACGCAGTGAGAATGGAAACAACCTCAACCGAACAGCGTCTTCCGAAACATCCCTGATCTTGAACGTCGAACATACTTCAAGAAAAGCAGAGATATGTCGTCTGGGATCCTCATGCTCGCGCCCGTCAAACTGCACCGAATTTTGCACCATATTTATAATACTAGATTTAATTTCAAAAGTAGGTGCGTCTATTGTAGGTCTAATAATGCTAGGCTCCAGGCCTGTTCCTCCGGGTTGATTCGACTCATTTAGTGGTCGCTTGTCGTCCGCCATGATTGTGTTTCCTGCGTCCCCTGAGCCCTCGGCTTCAGCGGGTACCACCTGCCCCGGCTCACCAGCTGCGAGTTGTAGCGCAACCGCACGAGATCTCTCACGAAGACGTCTCCTCAGATCACGCTCAGGTTCGTCTGAAGGCTCAACAGCGTCGGGAGCGGGGGTTGAAGACATCAACCTGCAAACGAAAAAATTGACACAATGAATATTTTATTATTATAATACGGCTGGGTTTTTTTTTTTTTTTTGATGCTGAATTAAAACAGAATTTCTGTTTAAATGGGCTGAAAATTTTATAAAAACTCAAAAATGGGCCCAAAATTTTATAAAAATCAAAACAAATAAAATCATCAAATCGGGTAGTGTAAAAATAATTTTTCAAAGCCAAAAATTCAAAGAATAAATGAATAACTAGTTCGAATTCGAACAAATAAATGAAATGAAAATTTTACAAGTGTTTAAAGATAAGCTTGAAAACGAATAAATTAAATCAAAAACAAGAAATATTAACAAATAAATAATCAAGAAAATATTCACAAGTATGTATAAAATAATGACTCGGGTCGTTCCTAAAGCTCGCCGCATCCCTGGCAACGATGCCAAAAACTTGACGTGTGCGCGTATATACATATTTTTACAATGAACTATACACACGGTTCGGTTTTAAATTTATAAAAATGATTTATACTTCAACATTAAAACACACACGAAAGGGCAAGTGTACACCGTCATATATGTAGTAAAGTATCGGTAAGAACCAAGTGTCGATCAAAGGATGTGGGCGGAGAAACAATACTAAACCTTTGTCATTAAATTACCGGTAGAAAGATAAGTGAGTGATTTGTTTTAACTAAAAATAAGACTTAAACATAAACTTTAATAAACATAAAAGACTCCAAATAAGAAAATAGATATATAGCCTTGCTTTATGCACAACCAAAGCATGTGAACTAAGTTGGTTTTGCCACTTAAAACATTTGGTCAATTTTCCATTTTCAAGACAATTAGTATCCCTTTCGGGAATCATAACATGACAATCATTCGGAAAGCTAAAACGATAAACACACTTTAACCACCTAAAATTACTTTTTAATGCTCAAATGACAAATGTCTATGAAAATCCCTTAAAGATAGGTTAGTTATCCGTTAAGAGTTTTCTAACCTCACTTAATCAAGGAAAGTGACACCGATAAACACAATGTAACCACCAAGACAAGCATAAACTAGATTAAATCACAACCGAGTTCATTTAGAAATCTTGAACATAAATTCACCAAGATAGCAATTTTGGCCTAAACTACTAACTAAACTAACAATTTATGTCAAGAATTCATAACAACACCATTTAACCCGTTAAGGCCCTTACGTGAGGGAAAGCTTTCTTGATTAAAATTAATTATCCCTTATTAACCCACTAACCATTTCTAGTATCATGGTGCAAACAATTTAAACAAGTTAAACTAGTTAAACAAGTTCAAAGTCTACTAATACATGATTAATTAAGCATCTTCTTGCAAATATCTCAAGCAACCACATACTAATCATCCAAGATAATTAACTATAATCAAGAAATCAACATCAATAAACAAGGTTGCAAACTAATCATTAAGGATTAACATAGAAAATACTTCAAAGTGTCATTACAAACATAATTAACATACTAATGGTTGTTATTAAGCAAGGGATACTAGTGTTTTTGCCCTTAGGCTTACAATAATACATAATCATCAATTTAAATGCTTGAAACATAACAAAAACATGGAAAGATTCAAGAAATCAAACCATAAACAAGCACAAGATTAGTATCCGGATAGTAACGGAGCTAAACGACACGATGTGGCTTGATTCCGGGTGAAAGCTAGTGCCTCCGGAACCTGAATAATCGCCTGTGAAGCTCCCAAAAGTCCAGAATGTCGAACAGAATGTTTCCTGCTGTTTTTTATAACTTTTTTCAGATCGCACAGTCGTGCGATTAAAGTGCACGGTCGTGCACTTTATTGGACTACTCACCATACTGTGTGACATCAGCAAGTCTTGGCCGATTCTTCGTATTGGCACGGTTGTGCATTGGGTCGCACGAGCGTGCATCACCAAGTAGTAGCTGGCATGCGCATCTGCACTGGTGGTGCATCTCCGGGCTGGGGCTTGGTCATCGAATCTGCACGGGGTGCCACTAGACGAACGTTGTGCGTCTCCGAGGATGCATTGCACTCCTGATCACACTGGTTGTGCAACACCGAGCTGAGCCTTGATATCGGATCCGTACGGTGGTGCCATGAGTAGCACGACCGTGCAACTCGCCCATATCACATTTTTCCACAGAATCTTCGCAGCTCTTCCGTTTCGCCCGGAAAATCCTCGTTTTCGTAATCTTCTTGCTTGGCACGCTGTTTTAGGCCTGTAAACAAAAATATACCTAATTAAGTATCTGATTCACGGTTTTACGGCCAAAAACGCGTAAAATGGGGGTAAAATGGGGGAATAAAACATAGGTAATTTGGTGAATATCATAACACTTTGTTTCTGTAACAGACACTTTATTTTTTACAATAATCTAAAAAAAAATTGACAACACACTTTATTTTTACAAATAATCTAAAAAAGTGTAACAATGCACTTTATTTTCTGTAACGGACATTGTTTCTGTAACACAAAAAAAATGTAACAACACACTTTGTTTATGTAACAGTCGCTTTATTTTTACAATAATCTGGAAAAAAATGTAACAACACACTTTATTTTTGCAACAATCTAAAAAAGTATAACAATGCACTTTATTTTCAGTAACATGCATTATTTATGTAACACGAAAAAATGTAACATGCATTTTTTCTTTGATTGTTACATTTCGTAACTAAGACGCAAAAGAATTGTTATGAGAGTTGTTACATCAAAAATAAACTTCATTAACGATAATCCAACATAAGTAACGTAACTAGCAATGTTACAAAATTTATATAAAAAATATAACTTCATTAACAAGAATCCAACAACAATATATTTTTTAGATTCAATCAAAAAATCAGTAATAGCATTCATCTTTTTAACAAAAAAAATAAAAAAAAAAGTTGCAGATCTACAAAACACAAAAAAATGAAGATCTACAAAACAGAAAAATTGAAAATCTGAAAATTACGAAAAAAGTTGGAGATCTACAAAACACAAAAAAGTAAAGATCCACAAAAACACAAACATACTTATGGATCTGGAGGATCTTTTAGATCTGGAACGTCATGTTCAACATCAAACATCTTTTGGATCATCTTCACATCTGAAACATCATCTTCAACATCGGATTTGTTGACCACCGCCGGATCTTGGAACCACCATCGGATCTTGAACCACTCAAAGCACTAAATCCGCCAAGAAAACGAGTGGTTTTGGTGATAATTTGTGGTGGATCGATGGATAAGAAGAAGAATTTTGAACTACACCATCACCGGGTTGTTACACTTGTAGATCTAGAGTTTTGGTGGTTGATTATGAATGATTTTGATAAGAAGAAGAATTTTGGTGGTTGATTATGAATGATCTTAGATCTGGAAATGGTTATCCAGAGAGAGAGAGAGAGAGAAAGAGAGAGAGAGAAGTGTGTGTCGAAAGAGAGAGAGAAGTGTGTGTCAATGTCTAGTTCAAATGTCAACTAGTGCGTTTAATGTCTTGTCTAGTGCAAATTTCCCAATATACCCCTCAGTCAATCTCTTACAAAAAACACGTGGCTACTTCTGGCCCACTTATAGAGCTTTCACAGTTTTCTTAACTGGAGTGGATTTCTTCATTATAATTAGCCTATATATATAGTGTGTGTGTCTGTGTGAGTTTCATTGGGGAACAAAAAAAATTGGGAACCAGGGAACACTTTTAAAAATTCAACTTAACATGTTAAAAAAAATTTAAATTTTTTTTGGCGCTTTTCCTTATTAATACATGTAGAAGCATTTCTAATAAAAAAATCAAAAACTAAAAATATAAAAAAAAAATGTTTAAAAAACAGTTAAAATAAAAATATCTCATAAAATTAACTTAACATGTTAAAAATCTATTTTTAGCGCTTTTCCTTATAAAATAGGTAGAAACTATTCCAATAAAAAAATCAGTTTTGTAAAAAAATATTTTTGCTTTTTTTAACTGTTTTTTAAACATTTTTTTATATTTTTAGTTGTTGATTTTTTATTAAAAATGTTTCTTAATGTATTTATAAGAAAAAAACGTTGATTTTTTTTTTTAAATTGATCTTTAACATGTTAAGTTGAGTTTTTATTAGTGTTTCTTGGTTTTCTACCTTTTTGGTGTTCTCAATTAACCGTCCACTATATACATATATGACGATGAACATTGAAAGTCGTCTAAAAATACTTTGTTTTCAAGTATATGAGTTAATAAAAGTTAGTTTATGTTTTTTTAACAAATATTAAGTAAAACATGATGATAAATACCATTGGATATGTTCAAGTCAAAATCATGTGAGATAATTTTCTATTGCTTTGTGTACGTAGTCAAACATATCAAAATCATGTGGACCGGAGTGAACTATCGCAATAGGATAATCAACAAAGGATTGCTAGAAACTTCTTTCGTGAATTTGAGCATTTCTTATGGTATGTCATCTAACCAAGGCTTATGTTTGTTTTATATTATTTGGGAGTCTAACTGGAAGTAATCTATTTCTATAGGTAGAAGTAAGGTTATATATATTTTACTTTCATCATATCATATCTTAGACTTGCTATTGATTGGACTTACTGAGTATCAGGGGCAGACCTACCTTAGTTGGTGGGTGGGCAAGCATACCCCTTAAATTAAAAAAAAAAGTGTAACTTTTAGGTATAAAACCTGATCACACCCTTTGAAAATCTGGTTAAGCCTCTCTATTGCCCTCCAATCCCCACTAAAAATAGTATGATAAAAGATATTCCGGTTAGCTGGAGATCTAAACTTCTGCTTTTGAGGTTTAATATGTGAAAGAGTGAAGAAGATAACTTGCTTTCAACTTATGTGTTAATTGGAGTGAGAGTAAACTTTTTAATATATTATATATTTATATTTAATAGAGCCGTACACTCATGTGTATGTGTGCAAAATTCAAACCATATAAAAAATCTACATGTTTATCTTTAATTGAATTAATGTTAGGTTTATTTGTAAACAATCCCTTGATAGTGAATTGTGTCAATTAATCTTAGTCTTGATTATCAATACATAAGTGTAAATCAATAGTCAGGATTTGATAATAAAAATACACTAGTGTATTTTATGATTTGATGATGTAAATGAATAGCCATAATTTGTTCACTCAATTCACAAATACACTAGTGTTCACTCTAGTACTCCACCGAATTAATGCTATTGCAACAATTTCTTTATTAGTTAGTTTAATTAATAAGTTATATACAAGCTTTATTTTATACATGTTACATTATAGAATTTTTTATACATAGCTTTATTTTATCATAAGTTTTTATGTTAAAATAATTTCAACGGTCTATTGAGGTCTTATTTGACCCGAGTTGACTTGACCCGACCCGACATTAAAGTTTTTAATATTTAGCACAATGAGTATAATGATGATGATAACAAACACTCATTGAAGGTGTATTTTAGCACAATGATTTTATTATTACCTCTTTGCTTTAATATAAAGTATAATCAGGTTAAGTATTTATGCTATACACGGGCTTAGCAAGAAAACATGTCGTGAATGATGTATTGGATAAGAAAATCTTAAATTATTTTAAAATTGTAAAGCGTAATACAAAGTAAATCAATAGCGTAACATAATACAGAAATGATTCATAGATCTCTAAAAACTTCTTTGTACACAACGTTAGACGTTTTATTGGTAGCATTGTCATACTTATCTGTTATTAGCAACTTCAAACAGGCTTTACTTTTAACCCTTGACATAGCAACATACAATTGTCCATGAGTGAAGACTAGGTATTTCAAATACAACCCAACTCTAACTAAAGACTGACCTTGGCTCTTGTTTATTGTCATCACAAAAGATACCGATAATGGAAATTGTCGATGTTGAAACTTGAATGGAATTTCTTGTCAGAAGGTGTCAAATTGATGCGTGGAATATATGTACGGAGCCCAATATTTCCACCAGAAATAATTTCAGTCTCAATTACTCGTTTGCAAAGAGATGTAACTTGTAGTCTAGTACCATTACAAAGGTCGTTTTGTTGATCGATGTTACGAAGTAACATTATAGGGACAACAACCTTTAATACCAAACTATGATTTGGCAATCTAGATATTTTTAGACCATTAAGAACGTCAGGATAGTATAAGTCTTGTTGTGTGCGATTGTATGCTTTTCTGTTTCTTACAAACTGTCTGTACTCAAATACTCTAGTGAATCTCCTGGGAATATTTGTAGCAACTTGTTATTAATTTCGTGAACTACCTCATTTGTAGGCGTAAGAATTGCTCTTTCATGGAAGAAATCTTTACATTTATAATGCTGAATAAACAAAGGATACACGAAATCAATTAAACTTTGTAGAGGATCTGATGATTCCAAAATTATAAGATCTTCAGCAATGTCACTAGTCACCTCACCATCGTTGATACCACCAATATTCCCTCAGTGATGTCCATGAAACATGCTAGACCATATGGCCGTCTTTTCTAAAACAACATAACAAACAAATTACAAAGCGAACCAAATCAAAATAAAGATTAGAAAATATAACAAAGAACAAACAGTCAAATTTCCCAAGATTAGAGATAACATATATGCTACATAATAGATAACCACGACAACATACATACGTGATGATGTGTTACAGTGTTAATGTAATCTTTTTTTTTTCATTCGTTAAGATGCAAGATTTTCAAAAAAAAAAAAAATCTTTAGTATTACATTAAGAATTATAATTCTATTGCTATGGAGCTAACTATGAAACAATACTATAACCAATCCCAAACACCCTTTAACCCTAAATCCATTGTCTCTTTAATTATTTTTTCAAAAAGCCAAACAGTGCTATAATTCATGGATTCCTAAGGGTGGCTAAACCAAGACAACATGGGTCTTCAAAAGGATCTAAGAACATTACATGAAAAATCTGGCCTCTGTTATACCTCAATATGGAATTCTACCTGGAATTTCTTCACATCTTTTTTGGATTTACATTCATGCTATCCGCTAGTGTAATCGCTATCAAAAGTCCACAACTTTCACTAACAAATGAATGATTTAAAAAAACAAAAACACAATCACAAAGCCTGAAGTTAAATAAATTGTGGATAGAACTTTGACCTATGTTATTTAGGATTAAAACTAAATTCAATCATACATTCTCAAAGTAAACGAATAAGTGGTAAACACTAAGGGCCATATCTAAGGAAAATAAATATATGTCGTTGTGGAGGAAAGTAGAATCGGTATGAAGGTACTAAACAATATGCATCACAAAAGCAAGAACACCTAAACAGAAAAACACATTAGCAAAAAGGCATATCCTTTTTAAGGCAAACGATATAAGTGAGGCAACAATGAATAACAAAAACCTATAGTGAACCCATTCTTATGTATTATAGTAACTTTAATACTTTCACCTCTTGTGCTAATAATAAAGCAAGGCTTACAAAATCCCGCTTAGCCAAAGACAATGCAAGCTGCAATACCCACCTCACAAACTCTCATCCAAAAAAAAGTCGGGTTAAAAAGTAAAACAAATTGCAAAGGATTTTGAATAAACCAAAACATGTATACTTCATATTGCCTCATGCCCATCTTTTATTAAATAAATAATGGTCAAACAATCTAATCAGCAGCACATATAAAAATTTCTGATAAAACAATTTACTTCTCAATTATACATCCAAATCAAAACCATATCGTCACCATCTGAGCATCGCCGAAGAACACCGCATCAAACACCGTCCTATCATACATCAAATCGACCCAATAAGCTACCCTCAATGTTAAGTCTAAGTCTCTAACCTCGTTCGTTAGAATACGTACCTAGTTTAGTAGGATCGGCTTCCAATGTCGTGGGATATCACCACAGTCGCTGCGATCGATGTGTTTGCGACGAAACCCTAATTATGTGGCCATTTGTAACACCCCAAAACCCGAATGTTTATACTTGCCGTATGTCCCTATATGACATATCATGAAATAAATGACTAGGCTATTTAACTGTAACACCCCGTGTTTCGAAAGTCAAAGTCAAAGTCAAGATTGAAGCCAAAGGAAGAAAAGATTGCTAATTGCGATCTGTCACTCCTTGCTCAACTCCTGTTTTGACTTCTTTGACTTGTAGATAATCTATTTATGTTATTGCATTAGTTGTATTATGTGGAGTACTTGTTAATAATCGAGGTTTAATCGCTATTTATCGCATGTTTTATTGCTTAATCGCTGATCGCATCGCAATCGCATTCGTAACCCGAATTATGCGTTCTGGATATTGTTTTACGTGTGTGTGCTATTTATGTGTTACTTGTGCATGTTTACTTATGTTTATATTGTGGTGAATAATCGAAACGCAATCGAAACTCTATCGCAATCGAATCGCGGACGCTAATCGCAAGTTAATTATAGTGATTGTATGTTAGAAATAGTAGTTGAGATTAATTCGCAAACTCGCTTAAACGCATCACAACACCCAACGCACGAAACGAAACATCGAAACTTTAAACACCGGAGCCAGTCGATCGAGTGACAACTCGATCGGATGGCCATCCGATCGGATTGCCACCTGATCAGATTGCCACACGATCGTACAGCCACCCGATCGGTGACCCACTCGACCCATTTACGCTTTCCTTTTTGGGAAACCCTATAAATACCAACCTGTCACATCATTTGTGATGTGACAGCCCCTTACTCGACCCAGTCGCGCTCTCAACCTTCTTTCTCTCGATTTCTCGTGATTCTTGTAAGTTTTTAACCTAAATCTTGTACTTCTATGATTTACACGCACTCCTTCACCTTTCTATCTTTTGAATCCTAACTTTTAACCATGAAATCAGTGGATTTGAGGTGTTCTAGGGTGATGTCATCATGGGGTTCTTATGAACTTCATGTTTTGGCTTCAATCCACCAAGAACAACTTAGATCTGAACGATTTCAACATGAATAAATAAAGACCTTGTATAGATCTGAACATATTCATGGTAAAAAGGATTGAAAGATGGTTTTCTAACTTTCTTTCAACTCTTTTACACTCAATGCACTCAAAACCGATAGAATCGGAGCTTGTTCTGATCTTCTACTCTTTCTTAGTGTTGTGTCGGTTCAAGATCTAAGTTCTATCAATGAGACAACCGACCTCGGGTTAAACACGAACCATCGTCTCGAACAGCTGACCGACCGGACTAGGGTGATTCCTGCCTGATCGGATCACCTGGGTGTTGATAAGGTTCTGTTGTTTGGCACGTTGTCACACCGTCTCGAGAAAACCGCAAAACTTTCAAAACGAACCAGTGTCAAGACGATCAGGCCGCCGGGACGGATTGCCGTCCGATCGGATTGCCATCCGATTGGATTGCCACCCGATCAGACAGCCGTCCAATCGGCTTGCACTTGGCCCCATACTTAAACTATATTTCAACCTTTTAAGTTTAGAACGTCAAACGGATTGCCATCCGATCGGACGACCATCCAACCGTGTGATGTTTTGAACTTCAACACTTAAACAATTTTCAACATGTTCAATGCATAGTCAGTTCCAAACAGATTGCCACCCGATCGGATTGCAATCCAATCGAGTGACAAACTGCTATGAACTTGTTCTCATTAAGTGTCCAACCAATCAGATCGTTACTCGATCGAACGACCGTTCGATCGAGCGACCTGAAGGGTAGGGATACTTCTCTGTTTTCAAAATGCTACAACAAAAACTTCAAAATACAAACCATCTTACACAAACACATCTTCACCAACCGAGGTGTCAATCCAATCGAATGGTCATCCGATCGGACGACCATCCGAACGGATTGTCATCGGATCGGCTGGCCATCCGATCAGATTACTATCTGATCGGATTACCACCTGACACTTGGTACCATTTCACTGTTTTACGCGCAGCTTATCATTTATGCTATCATTAACTGTTAAGGCTAATCTCTCAGCGCTCCCTTCAATCCAAGGTTGTGTTTATTTGTTAAACACAATCTGTGAGTATACTCGATCCCTTTTTGCCTTACGCACTTTTGGGTGTTACATACGTTATCTATATTCAAATCACAATCGACACACAACGCAAACATTATTTCTACGCTAACCGCTATTGCATGTTATACCTAACTCGATGAATGCCTGTTTGTTATGTTTACACATTGATTGTTGTCTACCTGCCTTAGCAACGATAGTACTATAGTTTGGACTCAGCACCTGTCGTGGACAGGGGTTGTTAAGGATATTACTTCACGTGTTCGCAGTGGTGAACATGTGATGCGCACTCGTTACTCGCAGTCAAATCGCAGTCATTGATATTGATAGAATCTTTGTCGATAACTTACATGCTTCACATTATACGTTATACATGCTGGTTATGCGTAAACGATTTCGAACTCTATTATGCTATATCAAACCTGTATGCTCACCTTTACACTATGTGTATTGACTTTTATTTTAACGTATGTGACAGGTGTTTAGGATGCTATCTGCTAGGATGCTTGCTTTGTGGAACCAAGTTAGGAAGAGTCTAGAAACAAACGAAAAATCTATTTTTATTTGAAATTTGAGTTGTCGAACATGTTTTGTTTGGAGAATATCGATGTCTGTAATAATTAGATTACTTAATGGGTTCTGGTATGGGACATCATATTAACTATTTGGTAATTTAGTCATTATGGAATTTCTCTTGACAATTTGTTCGCTCAGTGCCATGCCTCGAGGTTTCCCCCTTCGGTTGGGGTATGACAGATTGGTATCAGAGCCATAACTATAGGGAATTAGGCAAGACTCGACCTAGTCCGGGTCGATGTCTTAGAAACCACCTAGTCTATAGTCTAAGTACCAACGGACCGACTTGTGCGGTGTAACAACTCTCATTTGAAATTTCTATTTCTTGTTTTATTTTGTCCAAAAGGAAACCCTAATTGAGACCCCCAAGAAATATTGCACAAACCCTAAAATTTTCAGAACAATCGGAACTAGGATCAGGGCCCCTAAAACTCAGGGGGGTATCCCTACTTGACGATTATCCTCATAACTCGTTGTAAGAATTGAATTTCTTCGATCTGTCGACTCACACAAGCTAGTTGGAGACGTGGCTACTCTATGCTAAAAGGGGCGCCGTCGCGCCACGCGACAGCTTGTCGTGCCACGCGACAGCCTGTCGTGCCACGCAACAGGGACAATTTTCCAGTATAAATAGAGGGCCTTGGCACTTGAAATCCTGCGTTGGTTCGACATTAAAATTCTTTTTCTACACCGAGATATTGTCTGTTTACTACAAAAACACACACAGCACGAAACGCTGCCACAATAACAGGGTAATAACTCGATCACTGCTTCGTTTCAAACTTCTCAATTCTTTTCTTTCCTTCAGCTTTTATTATAATAAATAGTAGCTCGGGATTATACCTTCTAAATCCTAAAACTCTGCCCGTTATTAGGGTAATAACTCTAATCACTGGTACGATACCTTATCCGATCGATTGAAACTATCCGATGGATGTTTAAGTATCGCACTTTGTCATTCGTTGTGAGGGTTTCTATCTCGTGATTTTTCGTTAAAGTTGAATTGAGTTAATACACTAATACGAGTTCTTTTATCTAGAAATTAGAACTCATAATCAGGAAGCTGTTAAACTAGTATATCGAACTTAGCTATTAAGATAATTTAAGCGATTTTGGAAAACTTAATAGCTACAGCAACTTAACAGGAAAGGAAACTTAGCAGTTAAGTAAGCTAAGTATGTTAATTAATCAGCTAGTAACGTTATTTAATTAATCGGCTAAGTAAATTACTTAATTAAACCATTAAGGAAAATTTAATCAGTTAAGTAAGATTAATTAAGTTAAGTATGACTAAATAATCAGTTAAATAAGATTAATTAAGCTAATCAGGATTAATTAAGCTAAGCAGGATTAATTAAGCTAAGCAAGATTAATTAAAGCTAAGCAAGATTAATTAAGCTAAGTGAGATTTATTAATCACCAAATAGATATACATGAAAAATAGATATATATGGGGTAGATATTATCTAAGGAAGATTTTATCTAAGGAAAGTATTACCTAGGGAAGGTATTAACTAAGGAAAGTATTATTCAGGGAAGGCTTTATCTGGGGAAAACTTATCTAGGGAAATTCTATATAGGGGTTAGAGTTATCTTCTTACCTATAAATATTTATAGGAGCCTAGGATTTCATTTTCCTTTGCTCATTTCTTCTATTCTTTTCTCTATACATTAGTGTTCTAACCAATAATCGCCGATGCGATGTTCTGTCCCACACTGGAAACATCCCCGGTTTCCACGCTGTGGCTGCTGGTGCTGGTTCTGTGGAGCTGGCGGTGGGAGTTGCTGGTTCTGATTTGCTGGCCGTGAGCTTCTACAATCCTTAGCCTCATGACCCATCTTGAGGCATCTTTGACAACGTTCCCTGCGGCATCTTCCGCTGTGGTGTCTGTTGCACTTATTACACAGTGGGTGAATTCCCCGATATCCACCCTGCCCCTGACTGCCAGATGATTGCTGACTCGGATTCTGGTAGTCATTTGTCTTGCGCTGCTGAGACTGAATAGAAACTGATCCCTTGCTGGAATCCCCCTCCCATTTTCTCTTGTTGTCACTGGGAGTAGCAGAAGTAGTGACAGCAGTAGTGGTAGCCTTGATACATTTTGGCAGTCTATTCTGTTCCACTGCCTGATCTGTGATGCGATGAGCGAGGCGTTGAATAGCCTGGATGTTGTCAAGATTGGCCGATGTTACGTGGCTCTGGATTTCTGGCGCCAAACCCTTAAGATACAACTCAATGCGCTTGTATGGAGGGTCCACCATAGTTGGACACAACACAGCCAACTCGTTCGACCTCTTGGTATAAGCCTCGATTTCTGACCCAGTCATTTTCAAGTGATACAGTTCATCTTCCAGCTTGTGAATGTCTTCACGAGTGCAGTATTCCCTTTTGATCAATTCTTTGAAATCATTCCAAGGGGTGGCGTTAGCAGCTGCCAACCCTAGGATCTGTACTTGCGCGTTCCACCAAGTCAACGCGATTCCTTCCAAAGTGCCAGTGGCGTACTTGACCCTGCGAGCCTCAGGGCATTCACACATTTCGAACACAGATTCTAGCTTCTCGAACCAATGGAGGAGTCCCACTGCCCCCTCGGTGCCACTGAATGAGCTTGGACGACAGTCCATGAAGTTCTTGAAAGTGCAGACAGGCTGCTGCGCGTGTTGACCTATTGTGTACGAATAGGACAAAGTTAAATACGAGAGTTAATGTAGGATCTAAGGATCCTAGTGTGAGTCTATACTGCAGGGTATACTACCTGCTTGAGCAGCTGCAAGTGCCGCAGCAACTTGAGCTTGAACGAGAGCCTCTAGCTGGGCTTGAGTCATGTTAATTCGTCCGGCCATTGATCTTCACATCAAAGGCAACATAAGTGAGAAAGGTTCGCGAATAGTGCGGTGACAGAAGAGTGTAAGCACGTAAGTGTTCTTAAGCAATAACAAGTAGTGAGCAAGAGTAAGGTAAGCATACTACGAGCTAAGTTCTATGCAGTTCTAGCAAGCAGGTAATAAACATAAACCTTATTACCTAGGATGTCGAGTCTTGCACGTGGAGCGAAGCGTCGTTGTGGATCGTTGAGAGCACTGTTCTGGTTATAGTCTGGTTTTAATAAAAACGTTTTCCCATATTAAAACCAAGTTCTCTATAACCAATGGCTCTGATACCAATCTGTCACACCCCCCAAAATCCACACGCGGAGTATCACCGCTTGGGAGCGTGACTGACCAGGATCAAGCCACCAATCATATCGAACATGTAATTAATATCAAGTATAATAAATGTAAACCAATTCCTTCAATACGATAGGTGTTCAAAACATAATCATAGTTTCAGAGTATAGCGGAAGCATAAGTATGAAAACCCAATGTGTAACATAAGTTCAAATGTTTAAACGTTTTAACATGGCATCCACGATCCATGCTCCACAACGACCATGCTCCTCCATGTGCAAGCTCCATGTATCTAACGACCTGCAAGGCATGTAACAGAGGATCAACAACTAGTTGAGCGAGTTCACATGTAACAGTTCAGTAATAGTATAGCGTGAGTAGTAGTATGTTCGTTCGTTATGCCATGTATCGTATTAGTTTCCATCGCGGCCTCCCAGGCAGGTATGCGAAGATATTAGGGGATGTTCATCCCAAGTATTCTAGACTAGGTTTACCTGTATCGTGGCCTACCAGGCAGGTGTGCGAAGATTAGTAAATTACAGTTCGCGGCCTTCCAAAGGCAGGTGTGCGAAGTCAGTCATAATATCGCGGCCAACCCTTGGCAGGTGTGCGAAGATCAGTTCAATAAGTGTTACTAGTCTAGTCGTATCCTTATCGTTAGGTTCTATCAACTGAGTACGTATAATAAAGTAATCCAATCCCATTCCCACCCTGGGAACCCCATGCCTTGGCTGTGTGAACTAACCTTGGTTTGCTCGGTATGTTAAACTATGCTCACGAATACTCAATCCCGTCCTATAGTACGCATGTGTATACAATCAGTTAAGTTCTCAAGGTTTTCACATGCAACATATGCAACAAAGTGTCTTTAAGCAATCGTCATCATGCAACACATAACAGTTATAATTCACGTTTAACCAATTATGCATCATATGGCCGAGTTCTTGGTCAATTCTAGCGTAGTTAATCAATCACACACCTTATGGGTCATCAGGCTGAACAACAGTTGCATGATTACCAATCCGATGAATATAATACAATTAACACTTAATAGGTTAAATCATGTAATAACATATATTCAGTTTCTGTTAATCATCACATCAAGACAGACAAGTGTGGGGGGGCTTCCCCTGTTTAAAGGTCGGGTAAGGAATCATGTACCAAAACTCGGACATCACACGGCAAGTAAAGCTCGGACATAGGGTCACATGTTAAAAAGGTCGGACCATAGATGGCTCACAAAAACTCGGACCCTTTCACCCTTATAAAAACTCGGACGGCATGTTATATCCATACATAACTTCGGACCAATCAAACATATCAGAACTCGGACACATCTAGATGGAGAGAAACTCGGACAAGGTAACAAAACTCGGGAGATGGGATTGGACTTTAAACTCGGACCAAGTGGGGGTTAACATGGTCGGACACACATACAATGAGTGAAACTCGGACCAAGGGTGATCATAAAACTCGGACAATTCATTTGCAAAAGAACTCGGACTACACTTGTCCATTCAACAAAGTCGGACCAAGGGTCCCCCCCCCTTAAACTCGGGCAGCCTCTACCTATAATCAAAAGGTCGGACTTATATAATGCTCACAAAACTCGGACCTATAACATCCATTAATAAGAGTTCGGACACTATGAGTTTATTAAAGAGTTCGGACCTTAATGAGCATTAGAAAGTCGGACCATAACAACTTTGTTAACCAAACTCGGACTAACATATGCATTGATCAAAACTCAGACAACAAAAATAACGATTGTAACAGTTACACAAACACATTCAATCAGTTACGTTCTTACTTTCTACGATCTGGAACCCTAAGTTTCAGTGCATTGCAAACATCAATTCAACATCCAACCATTTTATCATTCACAGGCAATCGAATACAACTACTCAATATCATTATCATCATAATCCGAATCAAATCAAGAATCGCAGAATATTATGGGAAGAACTAGGGTTTTCATGAACACACAATCAAGAATCAAGAATGGATAATAATCAAGCAATCAATTAGGTTTACAAGTATTACAATAATCGATAAGCAATTACCTTGAATGATTCTAGAGAAAGAGGAATCAAGAGTGATGATTATCTTGTGCCAATGATGATGGTGATGATGATTGCTAGGAGAAAAGTACGTGCTTTGTTTTGTGTGCAAAATGATTAGTGAAAAGGGATTAGGGTTTAGTATCTCTAGAGTTTCACTAATTACCCTCTACCTCCCTAAGTATTATACTTTACACATGCACACCATCTCATACTAATTTCACAGTTTCACCACCAAGTCTGTATATTTGTCAAGTCTTTCAATATTTAACAAACAATCATGCACACTCACACAATACAATTAATTGCATCAAAGCGTATACTATTTCATAGCAACTAATTGTGCAAATAAATAGTTAAGCAATACATGAACATGCAATAAATGCGAAATAGAAATCTTGGAAATTCGGGTTGTCACATTATCCCCAACTTAAAAGAAATTTCGTCCCGAAATTTGGTACGCACTCACTGAGGAAGCTAGGTAAGTTATATCATTCACTGGTTTTCCTGGGGTGTCACATCATCCTCCCGTTAATTTGGAATTTCGTCCCGAAATTCAGTAGTAGTAGCTTCAGCCTCAGTAGTGGTTGCATTGGTTCTGAATAACTAGGGGTGCTTTTCTTTCATTTGGTCTTCGCGTTCCCAGGTGTACTCTGGGCCACGTCGGGAGTTCCAACGAACTCGAACAAGAGGGATTCTCTTGTGTTTGAGGACCTTAACATCCCGGTCCGTGATTTCAACTGGTTCCTCGACGAACTGCAACCGCTCATCGATAGTGAGTTCCTTAAAAGGAACTATGAGGGTCTCATCTGACAGGCACTTCTTCAGATTCGACACGTGAAATACATTGTGAACTGCACCGAGTTCAGCTGGTAGGTTCAGTCTGTAGGCTACTAGGCCTATTCTTTCAGTGATTTCGAATGGTCCAACATACCGTGGATTGAGTTTGCCTCGTTTGCCAAAACGAACCACACCCTTCCAGGGTGAGACTTTAAGTAAAACCCGGTCCCCGACCTGAAATTCCAACGGTTTCTTACGCTTATCCGCGTATGCTTTCTGACGGTCGCGTGCTACCGCCATGCGTTGTCGTATCTGTGCAATCTTTTCTGTGGCGTCCACTACAATCTCTGGACCCGTAATCTGACTATCCCCCACCTCTGCCCAACAGAGAGGTGACCGGCATTTACGTCCGTACAATGCCTCGAATGGAGCGGCTTGTATGCTGGTGTGATAACTGTTATTATACGAAAACTCCACTAACGGGAGATGCTTTTCCCAGCTGTTGCCGAAATCGATAACACACGCCCGAAGCATGTCTTCTAGAGTTTGAATCGTGCGCTCAGACTGCCCATCCGTCTGAGGATGATACGCTGTGCTCATGTCTAACCGTGAGCCGAAAGATTTGTGCATCGCTTGCCATAGCTCTGACGTGAATCGTGCATCCCGATCCGAAATGATGGAGGTGGGCACCCCGTGCCTCGAAACAACTTCCTTAAGATAGATGTCTACAAGAGTGGAGAACTTATCCGTTTCCTTTATAGCCAGGAAGTGTGCAGACTTGGTGAGTCGATCCACGATCACCCATATAGTATCATTCCCACGCTGGGATCTGGGTAGGCAAGTAACAAAATCCATGGAAATCTCTTCCCATTTCCACTGTGGTATCCTGGGTTGCTGAAGTAGGCCTGCGGGTTTCTGATATTCAACCTTGACTCTGGCACAGGTCAAGCACTTGCCAACATAGGTGGCGATGTGAACCTTCATACCAGGCCACCAATATGTAGTTTTGAGATCGTGGTACATTTTATCCGACCCTGGATGTACCGAGTAGCGAGACTTGTGTGCTTCATCCATCACAAGTTCTCGTAAACCGCCATAGAGTGGGACCCAAATACGCCCCGTTACATAGTAGGCGCCGTCTTCCTTTTGTTCCATACGTTGCCTTGAGCCGCGTAAGGCTTCAGCCTTGACGTTTTCGGGTTTCAATGCTTCTATCTGAGCAGCTCGTATCTGTGCAGGAAGACTGGACTGAATAGTAAGCTGTAGCGCTCGCACGCGCTTAGGTAGGGTGTCCTTTCGACTGAGGGCGTCGGCCACAACATTGGCCTTGCCTGGATGATACTTGATGGCGCATTCGTAGTCGTTCAGTAGTTCAACCCATCTCCGTTGACGCATGTTCAAATCCTTTTGCTTAAGAATATGCTCGAGACTCCTGTGATCGGTGTAAATCGTGCACCTGGTACCGTACAGGTAGTGTCGCCATATCTTAAGCGCGAAAACAACAGCTCCCAGCTCTAAATCGTGCGTCGTGTAGTTCCGTTCATGAATCTTGAGTTGACGAGAGGCGTAGGCAATAACTTTATCCCGCTGCATCAATACACAACCAAGCCCCTGTATCGATGCGTCACAATAGACTACAAAATCGTCCGTGCCCTCAGGCAATGAGAGAATGGGTGCGCTGCAAAGCCTATCCTTTAAGTACTGAAAAGCCGTTTCCTGGGAATCTCCCCAACGGTAGGTGACACCTTTCTGTGTCAGCATAGTAAGCGGTTGCGCGATCTACGAAAAGTCTTTGATGAATCGCCTGTAGTAACCCGCCAAACCCAAGAATTGGCGTATTTCCGTCGGTGTACGTGGTGCAGGCCAGTTCCTGATCGACTCTACCTTGGATGGATCGACATGAATCCCATCCATGTTCACCACATGGCCTAAGAAGTGGACTTCACGAAGCCAGAAGTCGCATTTTGAAAACTTTGCGTACAGTTGCTCCTTTCGAAGAAGTTCCAAGATAAGGCGTAAGTGCTGCTCGTGTTCCTCCTGACTCTTGGAGTAGATCAGAATGTCGTTGATGAAGACAATGACGAACTTGTCTAGATAGGGTTTGCACACCCTGTTCATAAGATCCATGAATACTGCAGGCGCGTTTGTTAATCCGAATGGCATGACAAGAAAACCGTAGTGACCGTAGCGAGTTCTGAATGCGGTTTTAGAGACGTCCTCATCCCGGACTCTCAGCTGATGATATCCTGACCTCAAGTCTATCTTGGAGTAGTAACTCGACCCTTGCAACTGGTCGAATAAGTCGTCTATACGCGGAAGAGGATAACGGTTCTTCACCGTCACCTTGTTCAGTTCACGGTAGTCGATGCACATCCTGAAAGTGCCATCCTTCTTTTTCACAAAAAGTACTGGAGCTCCCCAAGGCGATGAGCTTGGACGAATAAAACCCTTTTCCAAGAGCTCTTGCAACTGCTTTGACAGTTCTTCCAGTTCGGTTGGTGCTAGACGATACGGTGCGCGGGCTATTGGGGCTGCTCCAGGAGCTAACTCAATCTGGAATTCGACCTGGCGATGAGGCGGTAAACCGGGTAAATCCTCAGGAAACACCTGAGGGAAGTCACGTACAACTGGAATATCCTCCAGCTTCTTTTCCTTTGCTGATGCATCAGTGACAAGTGCCAGAATTGCAGTGTACCCCTTTCGTAAACATTTCTGAGCCTTCAAGAAGGAGATGATGCCAACCACTGCACCACTCTTGTCGCCTTGTACTTCGAGAGGTTCTTGACTAGAGCGAGGAATACGAATAATCTTTTCCTTGCATACAATCTCTGCGTGATGTTGGGATAACCAATCCATACCGATGACGACGTCGAAACTACCCAACACTATGGGTATAAGATCAATCGAGAAGGTCTGACCCGCTAGAACAATACTACAACCCTTGACTACATGTGCGGCTTCTACACTTTTACCATTGGCTAGTTCTACGATGTGTTTGGTGTTTAGGGGTGTTGGTGTACGTTTTAACAATTTACTCATTTTCAAGGACATATAACTTGTATCAGCACCCGAATCAAATAAGACAGTAACATAAATATCATCGAGAAGAAACTTACCCATAACCACATTGGGATCATTCACTGCATCTCCTCGACCCAACACAAAAGCACGACCGCGAGCTTCGTTGCCATTGTTGTTGTTGTTTCCCCCGTTGTTGTTGTTGTTGTTGTTGTTGTTGTTGTTCCCGTTGCCCTGATTGTTGTTGTTGCGATTCTGGTTCTGGTTCAATTGAGGGCAATCACGTTTGTAGTGGCCTTCAGCCCCACACTGGAAACATCCCCGGTTTCCACGCTGTGGCTGCTGGTGCTGGTTCTGTGGAGCTGGCGGTGGGAGTTGCTGGTTCTGATTTGCTGGCCGTGAGCTTCTACAATCCTTAGCCTCATGACCCATCTTGAGGCATCTTTGACAACGTTCCCTGCGGCATCTTCCGCTGTGGTGTCTGTTGCACTTATTACACAGTGGGTGAATTCCCCGATATCCACCCTGCCCCTGACTGCCAGATGATTGCTGAATCGGATTCTGGTAGTCATTTGTCTTGCGCTGCTGAGACTGAATAGAAACTGATCCCTTGCTGGAATCCCCCTCCCATTTTCTCTTGTTGTCACTTGGAGTAGCAGAAGTAGTGACAGCAGTAGTGGTAGCCTTGATACGTTTTGGCAGTCTATTCTGTTCCACTGCCTGATCTGTGATGCGATGAGCGAGGCGTTGAATAGCCTGGATGTTGTCAAGATTGGCCGATGTTACGTGGCTCTGGATTTCTGGTGCCAAACCCTTAAGATACAACTCAATGCGCTTGTATGGAGGGTCCACCATAGTTGGACACAACACAGCCAACTCGTTCGACCTCTTGGTATAAGCCTCGATTTCTGACCCAGTCATTTTCAAGTGATACAGTTCATCTTCCAGCTTGTGAATGTCTTCACGAGTGCAGTATTCCCTTTTGATCAATTCTTTGAAATCATTCCAAGGGGTGGCGTTAGCAGCTGCCAACCCTAGGATCTGTACTTGCGCGTTCCACCAAGTCAACGCGATTCCTTCCAAAGTGCCAGTGGCGTACTTGACCCTGCGAGCCTCAGGGCATTCACACATTTCGAACACAGATTCTAGCTTCTCGAACCAATGGAGGAGTCCCACTGCCCCCTCGGTGCCACTGAATGAGCTTGGACGACAGTCCATGAAGTTCTTGAAAGTGCAGACAGGCTGCTGCGCGTGTTGACCTATTGTGTACGAATAGGACAAAGTTAAATACGAGAGTTAATGTAGGATCTAAGGATCCTAGTGTGAGTCTATACTGCAGGGTATACTACCTGCTTGAGCAGCTGCAAGTGCCGCAGCAACTTGAGCTTGAACGAGAGCCTCTAGCTGGGCTTGAGTCATGTTAATTCGTCCGGCCATTGATCTTCACATCAAAGGCAACATAAGTGAGAAAGGTTCGCGAATAGTGCGGTGACAGAAGAGTGTAAGCACGTAAGTGTTCTTAAGCAATAACAAGTAGTGAGCAAGAGTAAGGTAAGCATACTACGAGCAAAGTTCTATGCAGTTCTAGCAAGCAGGTAATAAACATAAACCTTATTACCTAGGATGTCGAGTCTTGCACGTGGAGCGAAGCGTCGTTGTGGATCGTTGAGAGCACTGTTCTGGTTATAGTCTGGTTTTAATAAAAACGTTTTCCCATATTAAAACCAAGTTCTCTATAACCAATGGCTCTGATACCAATCTGTCACACCCCCCAAAATCCACACGCGGAATATCACCGCTTGGGAGCGTGACTGACCAGGATCAAGCCACCAATCATATCGAACATGTAATTAATATCAAGTATAATAAATGTAAACCAATTCCTTCAATACGATAGGTGTTCAAAACATAATCATAGTTTCAGAGTATAGCGGAAGCATAAGTATGAAAACCCAATGTGTAACATAAGTTCAAATGTTTAAACGTTTTAACATGGCATCCACGATCCATGCTCCACAACGACCATGCTCCTCCATGTGCAAGCTCCATGTATCTAACGACCTGCAAGGCATGTAACAGAGGATCAACAACTAGTTGAGCGAGTTCACATGTAACAGTTCAGTAATAGTATAGCGTGAGTAGTAGTATGTTCGTTCGTTATGCCATGTATCGTATTAGTTTCCATCGCGGCCTCCCAGGCAGGTATGCGAAGATATTAGGGGATGTTCATCCCAAGTATTCTAGACTAGGTTTACCTGTATCGCGGCCTACCAGGCAGGTGTGCGAAGATTAGTAAATTACAGTTCGCGGCCTTCCAAAGGCAGGTGTGCGAAGTCAGTCATAATATCGCGGCCAACCCTTGGCAGGTGTGCGAAGATCAGTTCAATAGGTGTTGCTAGTCTAGTCGTATCCTTATCGTTAGGTTCTATCAACTGAGTACGTACAATAAAGTAATCCAATCCCATTCCCACCCTGGGAACCCCATGCCTTGGCTGTGTGAACTCACCTTGGTTTGCTCGGTATGTTAAACTATGCTCACGAATACTCAATCTCGTCCTATAGTACGCATGTGTATACAATCAGTTAAGTTCTCAAGGTTTTCGCATGCAACATATGCAACAAAGTGTCTTTAAGCAATCGTCATCATGCAACACATAACAGTTATAATTCACGTTTAACCAATTATGCATCATATGGCCGAGTTCTTGGTCAATTCTAGCGTAGTTAATCAATCACACACCTTATGGGTCATCAGGCTGAACAACAGTTGCATGATTACCAATCCGATGAATATAATACAATTAACACTTAATAGGTTAAATCATGTAATAACATATATTCAGTTTCTGTTAATCATCACATCAAGACAGACAAGTGTGGGGGGGCTTCCCCTGTTTAAAGGTCGGGTAAGGAATCATGTACCAAAACTCGGACATCACACGGCAAGTAAAGCTCGGACATAGGGTCACATGTTAAAAAGGTCGGACCATAGATGGCTCACAAAAACTCGGACCCTTTCACCCTTATAAAAACTCGGACGGCATGTTATATCCATACATAACTTCGGACCAATCAAACATATCAGAACTCGGACACATCTAGATGGAGAGAAACTCGGACAAGGTAACAAAACTCGGGAGATGGGATTGGGCTTTAAACTCGGACCAAGTGGGGGTTAACATGGTCGGACACACATACAATGAGTGAAACTCGGACCAAGGGTGATCATAAAACTCGGACAATTCATTTGCAAAAGAACTCGGACTACACTTGTCCATTCAACAAAGTCGGACCAAGGGTCCCCCCCCCCTTAAACTCGGGCAGCCTCTACCTATAATCAAAAGGTCGGACTTATATAATGCTCACAAAACTCGGACCTATAACATCCATTAATAAGAGTTCGGACACTATGAGTTTATTAAAGAGTTCGGACCTTAATGAGCATTAGAAAGTCGGACCATAACAACTTTGTTAACCAAACTCGGACTAACATATGCATTGATCAAAACTCAGACAACAAAAATAACGATTGTAACAGTTACACAAACACATTCAATCAGTTACGTTCTTACTTTCTACGATCTGGAACCCTAAGTTTCAGTGCATTGCAAACATCAATTCAACATCCAACCATTTTATCATTCACAGGCAATCGAATACAACTACTCAATATCATTATCATCATAATCCGAATCAAATCAAGAATCGCAGAATATTATGGGAAGAACTAGGGTTTTCATGAACACACAATCAAGAATCAAGAATGGATAATAATCAAGCAATCAATTAGGTTTACAAGTATTACAATAATCGATAAGCAATTACCTTGAATGATTCTAGAGAAAGAGGAATCAAGAGTGATGATTATCTTGTGCCAATGATGATGGTGATGATGATTGCTAGGAGAAAAGTACGTGCTTTGTTTTGTGTGCAAAATGATTAGTGAAAAGGGATTAGGGTTTAGTATCTCTAGAGTTTCACTAATTACCCTCTACCTCCCTAAGTATTATACTTTACACATGCACACCATCTCATACTAATTTCACAGTTTCACCACCAAGTCTGTATATTTGTCAAGTCTTTCAATATTTAACAAACAATCATGCACACTCACACAATACAATTAATTGCATCAAAGCGTATACTATTTCATAGCAACTAATTGTGCAAATAAATAGTTAAGCAATACATGAACATGCAATAAATGCGAAATAGAAATCTTGGAAATTCGGGTTGTCACATTATCCCCAACTTAAAAGAAATTTCGTCCCGAAATTTGGTACGCACTCACTGAGGAAGCTAGGTAAGTTATATCATTCACTGGTTTTCCTGGGGTGTCACATCATCCTCCCGTTAATTTGGAATTTCGTCCCGAAATTCAGTAGTAGTAGCTTCAGCCTCAGTAGTGGTTGCATTGGTTCTGAATAACTGGGGGTGCTTTTCTTTCATTTGGTCTTCGCGTTCCCAGGTGTACTCTGGGCCACGTCGGGAGTTCCAACGAACTCGAACAAGAGGGATTCTCTTGTGTTTGAGGACCTTAACATCCCGGTCCGTGATTTCAACTGGTTCCTCGACGAACTGCAACCGCTCATCGATAGTGAGTTCCTTAAAAGGAACTATGAGGGTCTCATCTGACAGGCACTTCTTCAGATTCGACACGTGAAATACATTGTGAACTGCACCGAGTTCAGCTGGTAGGTTCAGTCTGTAGGCTACTAGGCCTATTCTTTCAGTGATTTCGAATGGTCCAACATACCGTGGATTGAGTTTGCCTCGTTTGCCAAAACGAACCACACCCTTCCAGGGTGAGACTTTAAGTAAAACCCGGTCCCCGACCTGAAATTCCAACGGTTTCTTACGCTTATCCGCGTATGCTTTCTGACGGTCGCGTGCTGCCGCCATGCGTTGTCGTATCTGTGCAATCTTTTCTGTGGCGTCCACTACAATCTCTGGACCCGTAATCTGACTATCCCCCACCTCTGCCCAACAGAGAGGTGACCGGCATTTACGTCCGTACAATGCCTCGAATGGAGCGGCTTGTATGCTGGTGTGATAACTGTTATTATACGAAAACTCCACTAACGGGAGATGCTTTTCCCAGCTGTTGCCGAAATCGATAACACACGCCCGAAGCATGTCTTCTAGAGTTTGAATCGTGCGCTCAGACTGCCCATCCGTCTGAGGATGATACGCT
The DNA here is from genome assembly GCF_002127325.2 of Helianthus annuus. NCBI lineage: Eukaryota > Viridiplantae > Streptophyta > Magnoliopsida > Asterales > Asteraceae > Helianthus > Helianthus annuus. The sequence continues at coordinate 80,091,347 of NC_035436.2, read as the reverse complement.
GTGCTCATGTCTAACCGTGAGCCGAAAGATTTGTGCATCGCTTGCCATAGCTCTGACGTGAATCGTGCATCCCGATCCGAAATGATGGAGGTGGGCACCCCGTGCCTCGAAACAACTTCCTTAAGATAGATGTCTACAAGAGTGGAGAACTTATCCGTTTCCTTTATAGCCAGGAAGTGTGCAGACTTGGTGAGTCGATCCACGATCACCCATATAGTATCATTCCCACGCTGGGATCTGGGTAGGCAAGTAACAAAATCCATGGAAATCTCTTCCCATTTCCACTGTGGTATCCTGGGTTGCTGAAGTAGGCCTGCGGGTTTCTGATATTCAACCTTGACTCTGGCACAGGTCAAGCACTTGCCAACATAGGTGGCGATGTGAACCTTCATACCAGGCCACCAATATGTAGTTTTGAGATCGTGGTACATTTTATCCGACCCTGGATGTACCGAGTAGCGAGACTTGTGTGCTTCATCCATCACAAGTTCTCGTAAACCGCCATAGAGTGGGACCCAAATACGCCCCGTTACATAGTAGGCGCCGTCTTCCTTTTGTTCCATACGTTGCCTTGAGCCGCGTAAGGCTTCAGCCTTGACGTTTTCGGGTTTCAATGCTTCTATCTGAGCAGCTCGTATCTGTGCAGGAAGACTGGACTGAATAGTAAGCTGTAGCGCTCGCACGCGCTTAGGTAGGGTGTCCTTTCGACTGAGGGCGTCGGCCACAACATTGGCCTTGCCTGGATGATACTTGATGGCGCATTCGTAGTCGTTCAGTAGTTCAACCCATCTCCGTTGACGCATGTTCAAATCCTTTTGCTTAAGAATATGCTCGAGACTCCTGTGATCGGTGTAAATCGTGCACCTGGTACCGTACAGGTAGTGTCGCCATATCTTAAGCGCGAAAACAACAGCTCCCAGCTCTAAATCGTGCGTCGTGTAGTTCCGTTCATGAATCTTGAGTTGACGAGAGGCGTAGGCAATAACTTTATCCCGCTGCATCAATACACAACCAAGCCCCTGTATCGATGCGTCACAATAGACTACAAAATCGTCCGTGCCCTCAGGCAATGAGAGAATGGGTGCGCTGCAAAGCCTATCCTTTAAGTACTGAAAAGCCGTTTCCTGGGAATCTCCCCAACGGTAGGTGACACCTTTCTGTGTCAGCATAGTAAGCGGTTGCGCGATCTACGAAAAGTCTTTGATGAATCGCCTGTAGTAACCCGCCAAACCCAAGAATTGGCGTATTTCCGTCGGTGTACGTGGTGCAGGCCAGTTCCTGATCGACTCTACCTTGGATGGATCGACATGAATCCCATCCATGTTCACCACATGGCCTAAGAAGTGGACTTCACGAAGCCAGAAGTCGCATTTTGAAAACTTTGCGTACAGTTGCTCCTTTCGAAGAAGTTCCAAGATAAGGCGTAAGTGCTGCTCGTGTTCCTCCTGACTCTTGGAGTAGATCAGAATGTCGTTGATGAAGACAATGACGAACTTGTCTAGATAGGGTTTGCACACCCTGTTCATAAGATCCATGAATACTGCAGGCGCGTTTGTTAATCCGAATGGCATGACAAGAAAACCGTAGTGACCGTAGCGAGTTCTGAATGCGGTTTTAGAGACGTCCTCATCCCGGACTCTCAGCTGATGATATCCTGACCTCAAGTCTATCTTGGAGTAGTAACTCGACCCTTGCAACTGGTCGAATAAGTCGTCTATACGCGGAAGAGGATAACGGTTCTTCACCGTCACCTTGTTCAGTTCACGGTAGTCGATGCACATCCTGAAAGTGCCATCCTTCTTTTTCACAAAAAGTACTGGAGCTCCCCAAGGCGATGAGCTTGGACGAATAAAACCCTTTTCCAAGAGCTCTTGCAACTGCTTTGACAGTTCTTCCAGTTCGGTTGGTGCTAGACGATACGGTGCGCGGGCTATTGGGGCTGCTCCAGGAGCTAACTCAATCTGGAATTCGACCTGGCGATGAGGCGGTAAACCGGGTAAATCCTCAGGAAACACCTGAGGGAAGTCACGTACAACTGGAATATCCTCCAGCTTCTTTTCCTTTGCTGATGCATCAGTGACAAGTGCCAGAATTGCAGTGTACCCCTTTCGTAAACATTTCTGAGCCTTCAAGAAGGAGATGATGCCAACCACTGCACCACTCTTGTCGCCTTGTACTTCGAGAGGTTCTTGACTAGAGCGAGGAATACGAATAATCTTTTCCTTGCATACAATCTCTGCGTGATGTTGGGATAACCAATCCATACCGATGACGACGTCGAAACTACCCAACACTATGGGTATAAGATCAATCGAGAAGGTCTGACCCGCTAGAACAATACTACAACCCTTGACTACATGTGCGGCTTCTACACTTTTACCATTGGCTAGTTCTACGATGTGTTTGGTGTTTAGGGGTGTTGGTGTACGTTTTAACAATTTACTCATTTTCAAGGACATATAACTTGTATCAGCACCCGAATCAAATAAGACAGTAACATAAATATCATCGAGAAGAAACTTACCCATAACCACATTGGGATCATTCACTGCATCTCCTCGACCCAACACAAAAGCACGACCGCGAGCTTCGTTGCCATTGTTGTTGTTGTTTCCCCCGTTGTTGTTGTTGTTGTTGTTGTTGTTGTTCCCGTTGCCCTGATTGTTGTTGTTGCGATTCTGGTTCTGGTTCAATTGAGGGCAATCACGTTTGTAGTGGCCTTCAGCCCCACACTGGAAACATCCCCGGTTTCCACGCTGTGGCTGCTGGTGCTGGTTCTGTGGAGCTGGCGGTGGGAGTTGCTGGTTCTGATTTGCTGGCCGTGAGCTTCTACAATCCTTAGCCTCATGACCCATCTTGAGGCATCTTTGACAACGTTCCCTGCGGCATCTTCCGCTGTGGTGTCTGTTGCACTTATTACACAGTGGGTGAATTCCCCGATATCCACCCTGCCCCTGACTGCCAGATGATTGCTGAATCGGATTCTGGTAGTCATTTGTCTTGCGCTGCTGAGACTGAATAGAAACTGATCCCTTGCTGGAATCCCCCTCCCATTTTCTCTTGTTGTCACTTGGAGTAGCAGAAGTAGTGACAGCAGTAGTGGTAGCCTTGATACGTTTTGGCAGTCTATTCTGTTCCACTGCCTGATCTGTGATGCGATGAGCGAGGCGTTGAATAGCCTGGATGTTGTCAAGATTGGCCGATGTTACGTGGCTCTGGATTTCTGGTGCCAAACCCTTAAGATACAACTCAATGCGCTTGTATGGAGGGTCCACCATAGTTGGACACAACACAGCCAACTCGTTCGACCTCTTGGTATAAGCCTCGATTTCTGACCCAGTCATTTTCAAGTGATACAGTTCATCTTCCAGCTTGTGAATGTCTTCACGAGTGCAGTATTCCCTTTTGATCAATTCTTTGAAATCATTCCAAGGGGTGGCGTTAGCAGCTGCCAACCCTAGGATCTGTACTTGCGCGTTCCACCAAGTCAACGCGATTCCTTCCAAAGTGCCAGTGGCGTACTTGACCCTGCGAGCCTCAGGGCATTCACACATTTCGAACACAGATTCTAGCTTCTCGAACCAATGGAGGAGTCCCACTGCCCCCTCGGTGCCACTGAATGAGCTTGGACGACAGTCCATGAAGTTCTTGAAAGTGCAGACAGGCTGCTGCGCGTGTTGACCTATTGTGTACGAATAGGACAAAGTTAAATACGAGAGTTAATGTAGGATCTAAGGATCCTAGTGTGAGTCTATACTGCAGGGTATACTACCTGCTTGAGCAGCTGCAAGTGCCGCAGCAACTTGAGCTTGAACGAGAGCCTCTAGCTGGGCTTGAGTCATGTTAATTCGTCCGGCCATTGATCTTCACATCAAAGGCAACATAAGTGAGAAAGGTTCGCGAATAGTGCGGTGACAGAAGAGTGTAAGCACGTAAGTGTTCTTAAGCAATAACAAGTAGTGAGCAAGAGTAAGGTAAGCATACTACGAGCAAAGTTCTATGCAGTTCTAGCAAGCAGGTAATAAACATAAACCTTATTACCTAGGATGTCGAGTCTTGCACGTGGAGCGAAGCGTCGTTGTGGATCGTTGAGAGCACTGTTCTGGTTATAGTCTGGTTTTAATAAAAACGTTTTCCCATATTAAAACCAAGTTCTCTATAACCAATGGCTCTGATACCAATCTGTCACACCCCCCAAAATCCACACGCGGAGTATCACCGCTTGGGAGCGTGACTGACCAGGATCAAGACACCAATCATATCGAACATGTAATTAATATCAAGTATAATAAATGTAAACCAATTCCTTCAATACGATAGGTGTTCAAAACATAATCATAGTTTCAGAGTATAGCGGAAGCATAAGTATGAAAACCCAATGTGTAACATAAGTTCAAATGTTTAAACGTTTTAACATGGCATCCACGATCCATGCTCCACAACGACCATGCTCCTCCATGTGCAAGCTCCATGTATCTAACGACCTGCAAGGCATGTAACAGAGGATCAACAACTAGTTGAGCGAGTTCACATGTAACAGTTCAGTAATAGTATAGCGTGAGTAGTAGTATGTTCGTTCGTTATGCCATGTATCGTATTAGTTTCCATCGCGGCCTCCCAGGCAGGTATGCGAAGATATTAGGGGATGTTCATCCCAAGTATTCTAGACTAGGTTTACCTGTATCGCGGCCTACCAGGCAGGTGTGCGAAGATTAGTAAATTACAGTTCGCGGCCTTCCAAAGGCAGGTGTGCGAAGTCAGTCATAATATCGCGGCCAACCCTTGGCAGGTGTGCGAAGATCAGTTCAATAGGTGTTGCTAGTCTAGTCGTATCCTTATCGTTAGGTTCTATCAACTGAGTATGTACAATAAAGTAATCCAATCCCATTCCCACCCTGGGAACCCCATGCCTTGGCTGTGTGAACTCACCTTGGTTTGCTCGGTATGTTAAACTATGCTCACGAATACTCAATCTCGTCCTATAGTACGCATGTGTATACAATCAGTTAAGTTCTCAAGGTTTTCGCATGCAACATATGCAACAAAGTGTCTTTAAGCAATCGTCATCATGCAACACATAACAGTTATAATTCACGTTTAACCAATTATGCATCATATGGCCGAGTTCTTGGTCAATTCTAGCGTAGTTAATCAATCACACACCTTATGGGTCATCAGGCTGAACAACAGTTGCATGATTACCAATCCGATGAATATAATACAATTAACACTTAACAGGTTAAATCATGTAATAACATATATTCAGTTTCTGTTAATCATCACATCAAGACAGACAAGTGTGGGGGGGCTTCCCCTGTTTAAAGGTCGGGTAAGGAATCATGTACCAAAACTCGGACATCACACGGCAAGTAAAGCTCGGACATAGGGTCACATGTTAAAAAGGTCGGACCATAGATGGCTCACAAAAACTCGGACCCTTTCACCCTTATAAAAACTCGGACGGCATGTTATATCCATACATAACTTCGGACCAATCAAACATATCAGAACTCGGACACATCTAGATGGAGAGAAACTCGGACAAGGTAACAAAACTCGGGAGATGGGATTGGGCTTTAAACTCGGACCAAGTGGGGGTTAACATGGTCGGACACACATACAATGAGTGAAACTCGGACCAAGGGTGATCATAAAACTCGGACAATTCTTGCAAAAGAACTCGGACTACACTTGTCCATTCAACAAAGTCGGACCAAGGGTCCCCCCCCCCTTTAAACTCGGGCAGCCTCTACCTATAATCAAAAGGTCGGACTTATATAATGCTCACAAAACTCGGACCTATAACATCCATTAATAAGAGTTCGGACACTATGAGTTTATTAAAGAGTTCGGACCTTAATGAGCATTAGAAAGTCGGACCATAACAACTTTGTTAACCAAACTCGGACTAACATATGCATTGATCAAAACTCAGACAACAAAAATAACGATTGTAACAGTTACACAAACACATTCAATCAGTTACGTTCTTACTTTCTACGATCTGGAACCCTAAGTTTCAGTGCATTGCAAACATCAATTCAACATCCAACCATTTTATCATTCACAGGCAATCGAATACAACTACTCAATATCATTATCATCATAATCCGAATCAAATCAAGAATCGCAGAATATTATGGGAAGAACTAGGGTTTTCATGAACACACAATCAAGAATCAAGAATGGATAATAATCAAGCAATCAATTAGGTTTACAAGTATTACAATAATCGATAAGCAATTACCTTGAATGATTCTAGAGAAAGAGGAATCAAGAGTGATGATTATCTTGTGCCAATGATGATGGTGATGATGATTGCTAGGAGAAAAGTACGTGCTTTGTTTTGTGTGCAAAATGATTAGTGAAAAGGGATTAGGGTTTAGTATCTCTAGAGTTTCACTAATTACCCTCTACCTCCCTAAGTATTATACTTTACACATGCACACCATCTCATACTAATTTCACAGTTTCACCACCAAGTCTGTATATTTGTCAAGTCTTTCAATATTTAACAAACAATCATGCACACTCACACAATACAATTAATTGCATCAAAGCGTATACTATTTCATAGCAACTAATTGTGCAAATAAATAGTTAAGCAATACATGAACGTGCAATAAATGCGAAATAGAAATCTTGGAAATTCGGGTTGTCACAGATTAATTAAGTTAAGTATGACTAAATAATCAGTTAAATAAGATTAATTAAGCTAATCAGGATTAATTAAGCTAAGCAGGATTAATTAAGCTAAGCAAGATTAATTAAAGCTAAGCAAGATTAATTAAGCTAAGTGAGATTTATTAATCACCAAATAGATATACATGAAAAATAGATATATATGGGGTAGATATTATCTAAGGAAGATTTTATCTAAGGAAAGTATTACCTAGGGAAGGTATTATCTAAGGAAAGTATTATTCAGGGAAGGCTTTATCTGGGGAAAACTTATCTAGGGAAATTCTATATAGGGGTTAGAGTTATCTTCTTACCTATAAATATTTATAGGAGCCTAGGATTTCATTTTCCTTTGCTCATTTCTTCTGTTCTTTTCTCTATACGTTAGTGTTCTAACCAATAATCGCCGATGCGATGTTCTGTCCGATCGATTCAGGAACCAACTAACAAATGCCAAAGTGCTGTACTTTGTGAATTTCGTTAAACGGAATCCAAAGTGCTATACTTTGTGAATTTTGCTAAGGTTCGAATCTCGTGACTACCGTTAGGTTTGATTTGGGTTTTACACAAATACGTATTCCATTCTGTTAAACTATATGTTTAACTAACAGAATACTCCCGAATATACAATCAAACAAGCTGTTAAATCATCAGAAGATTCAGAACAATAAAGTATACGCTTAATTATCATAAGGAGTAGAATCAAGAAGCTTGTTAAATCAATACTACATGCTTATGAAGTGAGTCCATTCTCTTTTTATCAAAGTACTTTACAAAAATTGTGTTTGTTTTCAAAGTTATAATTACAGGGATTAAGTCTTTGTAGTCTTCAATTACAGCCGGTATGTGGGGTTGTGTATACATTACTTGATAACCATCACCATTGGACAACGGGTTAGCCAAGGGGTGATATGACCATAGTCACAGACACCATTGGACAACGAGATAGCCAATAGGTGGTCGAGTGACAAATACCGTGGGTAGATGGTTGATATATAAACATTGTAAATGTAAAAACTCTTAATGCTGTGAATTATAACAAATATATTTTTATTCAAAAATGAATGAACTCACCAGTATTTCCTGCTGACAAAACCTTTTTAAAATGCGTTTCAGGTAATTACAGTAGATCGGAATAAGAGTTGGATACGGCACCAAAAGGCTTACAGACGTGGCTTGATTTATCGATTAAATCAAATTAAGAAAGGTTGTTTTATGTAATCGGGTTTATCCCATATTAAAAGCTACCTTTATGAAATGTGGGTTTTATCCCATCTGTTTAATTAAATAAAATCCAGTGTTTCTAAACTCTGATATTTTTCCTAACTCACGGTCCTGATGAAATTTCCGCTGCAATGTTTTAAAAATAACCACCAGTACCACTTGGCTGCTCGCGGCTCCCGATTCCGTCCAGGGTGGGGTTGGGGGTCGTGACAGAAGGTGGTATCAGAGCCACTGATTTAAGCCAATAGGTGTTGTGATAATAATACTTAAAGCTTAAATAAAAAAGTTAGGAAATTGCTATTAACTGGTAGCACACATGATAACATTTAGACTTGAACTTAAGAAAAGATGCCTTAGTATAAGCTAAGCCACTTGTTTAAGCAATTAGGTGTTGTAATAATACCTAAGTTTAAACGGAGAGTTAGGAACTTAATCTGGTAGCACTCAGGATAATATTTAGACTTGAACTTAAGAATTTTGCCTTAATATAAGCTTCAAAATAAATTACTTATATAAGTATAATGTGATGGATATTGGTATGCCATGAGAATGGTGATTAGAACATTGCAAGGTACGATAAATAAACAATAACACTTAATTGCTATTAATCCTTGCTTATTGATATTACTTGGTCTAGAATAAGATATGTTATGGGAATACAAATTTCCTTGATTCAGGATGAAAGCCTTAATAAAAGAGGCACTTTTAAAAAATACTATTTATGGGAATATACAAATTTTCTCCGGTAAGACTGGGTATGGTGTAGCAGACTCTCCAGCTTGTCCGGATATACTGAGGTTACCTCTCCGGCGAGAACCGGATAAAACGGGGTATATAATATGTCAAACAAGTGACAAGATTTCCCTAAATAGTATCATGACCTGATATCTGACTTGTTTTTGGAAATAAGAATCTGTTAAATACGTTGACCTTATGAAGGGTATGTATATTACAGCATGTGAAATATATGATTATATAGATATGTATATCTATAAGAAATTCCAAAAGCCATAACAATTGACAATTTAAAATAAATCACGAACATAAGTGTCAATAATAATTCTAGATTTCTTTATCAGAAATCTCTTGCATATGTCTATAAATCTGATATCAAACATTATTTCGTTTGATCATCTACCTCGTAACTCGAGCGACAATATAAACAATGGAAACCCTTTAAGTGGGAACGCCATCAAAAGTACAAGAATTTCCAATGCGGTACCATAAACTCTTAAACGCAAATAAGAAGCATGTAAAGTTGTGCTAGTGCACAAGAAAACACATGAAACTTAAATTATACGCCCACAAGACATCGAAGTATATCACACACGACTTCCAAGGCAAGACCTTTGGAAAATATGATTGGGCACGACGACACCAATGCTAATCCCGTCAGTAGAAGAACTACTAATAAAAAAGCAGCACTTTGCCACGTGATCCTACGAACGACATGAATCTCGCTGAGGTATTATAGAACAAGGTTTTCACAACAATCGGTGCATAGTCTAATCGGACTCATAAATTACTGGCGCTGCAAAAGGAGTCACATATCTTTACAATTCCCCTATTCCATTTTATTCGACATTCCTTAGTAATGTCACCTAACAACGGTTATCACCCAAAATTTCCAGATAAAATTCTTAAATTTCTTTTGTTAAAATTCTGACCTCTATAGACTTTTGCATTGCTACTGCTCCTAATGGCCATCATACCATGAGGATTTCTTTCATAGTAGCAAATATTGATCTATTTCATTTCTTGGTAAATCCACACGTTACACATGCACTGTTTGTTGCACATGTGGTTCGTTTGATTTATGAAAACCACTGGAGGGATTCATTCCAATTTGTTGTTTTATCAAAACTCAAATATCATTTCACTATACTTAATCTTTGCATTTGTAAATCGCGTTTTTATAAAACGATGACTCTTTGATATCGAATCGATGAATTTTTGAAAAACTCGATTTTCTTTTCAGTGGCATACATGGTTTTCGTTGTAACCATGTCAGAACTTTCTTGGACTCGTTTTGTTTAAACAAAGTTCAACTGTTTGAACTTGCTTGCAGTACATATTCAATTCAAGGTCCCATATGATGAATTACAGCTATCATATTCAAAATAGTCCCAACAAGCACTTCATTTGTTTCGGACCATAACAGGCTTGTTTGGTATTCGACTTCATTAAATTGTTCCTTTGATCACGATCACCTTGTGGTGACGTTTTTCCCAAAAATTGAAGCTTGCGCTAATCTCGTTTGCACACATCATATACGGATTTAATTATTTATATTGAATCTGCTTTGTTGGTTTATCCTATAAAAGCAAATCTTAACACAATCGTGTGCTAAGATAATGATACACAAATTCTTGTCATATTTCAGTGTATCTCTTAAATGGTTCTTACAGCATCAATTGAGCCTTTCGTGATATTTATTGCTTTATCATCGTTAATCGAAAAACATTATTCAATTGTTTCAATTGCAATCGAAAATCCTACTAGATTTGTTTGAAACAAACATTCGGGCTTACTTCGTTGAGCTTTCATTTGATTTAAAACACGGTGAACTCGTCCAGTCACCACTATTATTATTTCGATTACTACGACACCTCGTGGCGTCGGTATAAACTTGTAGCTTGCGCTAATCATAATCATACGAATCATTCAAAACCACGTATGTCTTTCGTTTGACTCATCATTTAAAAATAGTCTTAATGCAATTATGTATTAAGACAATGATACACTAACTATGTTATATATTGGAATTCAATAAATGTCTTCCCGTTGATTTTTCTTATATCATAATTCGATAGTTGACAAATTATTTTCGTATTTCTATTTCATTCGAGCTTGTTGATTCCGAGTCGTCCTCATTTGACAATCAAAGTAAGTTTCCTTTGACAATGACTTCTATTGTTTCTAAAGTCATTTACAACTTGTAAATATTCACATCCATTGATCATATATCTCTTTTGACTTGAACCTAGTCACCTTGGAAACTATATCATTTCATCTCATTCATTTGACATCAACTTATTGAACTAATTCAGTTAAACCATTGAGCCCTATTCATTGTAAAACACGTATTCATCTTAGAACTGTTCTTATTGACTAAAACATGACATAACTCTAAAAAGAGATATCGTAGCCCAAATCTCGAGGACGAGATTTAAAACAAGGTGGGGAGGATGTAACAACTCTCATTTGAAATTTCTATTTCTTATTTTATTTTGTCCAAAAGGAAACCCTAATTGAGACCCCCAAGAAATATTGCACAAACCCTAAAATTTTTAGAACAATCGGAACTAGGATCAGGGCCCCTAAAACTTGGGGGGGGGGGTATCCCTACTTGACGATTATCCTCATAACTCGTTGTAAGAATTGAATTTCTTCGATCCGTCGACTCACACAAGCTAGTTGGAGACGTGGCTACTCTATGCTAAAAGGGGCGCCGTCGCGCCACGCGACAGGGACAATTTTCCAGTATAAATAGAGGGCCTTTGCACTTGAAATCCTGCTTTGGTTCGACATTAAAATTCGTTTTCTACACCGAGATATTGTCTGTTTACTACAAAAACAGACACAGCACGAAACGCTGCCGCGATAACATGGTAATAACTCGATCACTGCTTCGTTTCAAACTTTTCAATTCTTTTCTTTCCTTCAGCTTTTATTATAATAAATAGTAGCTCGGGATTATACCTTCTAAATCCCGAAACTCTGCCCGTTATTAGGGTAACAACTCTAATCACTGGTACGATACTTTATCCGATCGATTGAAACTATCCGATGGATGTTTAAGTGCTGCTCAAACTCGGGTTATACTTTGTCATTCATCGTGAATTCGATGGATGTTTAAGTATCGCACTTTGTCATTCGTCGTGAGGGTTTCTATCTCGTGATTTTTCGTTAAAGTTGAATTGAGTTAATACACTAATACGAGTTCTTGTATCTAGAAATTAGAACTCATAATTAGGAAGTTGTTAAACTAGTATATCGAACTTAGCTATTAAGATAATTTAAGCGATTTTGGAAAACTTAATAGCTACGGCAACTTAACAGGAAAGGAAACTTAGCAGTTAAGTAAGCCAAGTAAGTTAATTAATCAGCTAGTAACGTTATTTAATTAATCGGCTAAGTAAATTACTTAATTAAACCATCAAGGAAAATTTAGTCAGTTAAGTAAGATTAATTAAGTTAAGTATGATTAATTAATCAGTTATATAAGATTAATTAAGCTAATCAGGATTAATTAAGCTAAGCAGGATTAATTAAGCTAAGCAAGATTAATTAAAGCTAAGCAAGATTAATTAAGCTAAGTGAGATTTATTAATCACTGTTATAAATATATTATTAATATTATGGTTATCAACACCAAAAATAGATTAGCTTCTTCTCCAAGTTTTCTTTTCCTATTTATACTTCCCATTGTATCTCTTGTATGACATATCGATCAATGAAATATCTATTTCTCCCTACATCTCTTTCTCTTATTGTTTGCTATTAGGCTTGTTTTACAACACGTTATCAGCACGACTTGCTTTTGGAGTTGGACTCGCAATATCACAAGGATGTTGAATCAAACTATCCTGCAGGTAAGTTTTATTTTAATTCATTGAATTTAACTTTTATTTATTAATCTCGTATTTACTATTGGTAATGATATATTGGTAGTTTGGATGACTGGTTGAATTCTTTCATTGATATCATCCAAAAGAAAGAAAAGAAAAAAATACATTGTAGATATCACCGTTAAAGGGTTTGAAAAAAAAAAGATTTTTCAAACATCACAAAATAAACTTTTGGATCGAACTTAAAGCCTGAAATCAATGAGATTTTGTTTGACTTTTGTTAAGTAATGTATTCTGAGTTTCTGACAAAAACATCAAAACAATTATAAACAAGAAACGCAATGCGTTCGGAAAATTTTGGTTGTAAACAAATTCAAAGAATAAGATCAAAGAGCATGACCACTTAAATAAAAAAAGAACATGTTAAAGTTTTATTTTTTTTATTATGTTTATATAACAAATATCTATTCATATGCAATTTTTTTTTAAATATTTTGTTATTAAGATTTATTTTACTAGGTCAGTAGTCTCAATGCCTCATCGATCCTAACGGGTCTTGGTTCCAGTCTAGATCGTAACTAATCCCGAACCTTACAAATGTAGCTCAGATTAATACTCCAAGTCCTTTTTTTTCACTGTTGGATGAATTGGGCTCCATATGCTGTAGGCTTTGATATCCGGTAATAGTTGGGCTTTGTGGGCTTAGTTATGTTATTTTTCCACTTTAGTAAATAGTAACTGCCCAATTTTAACACACATATAAAAGTAACTTTATGGAATATACTTTAAGTTTAAAGTAAGGTGATAAACGTGTAATTGTATCTGGCATTAATATAGATAGGATAAAAAAGTATAACTTTAAAATAGATGAGAAGATAATAATAGAAGTTAACTTTAAGATTACATTAATATTATAAATTTAAATTCTAACATAATGAGATTACAATCTCATTATAAATTTAAATTCTCATTATGAATTTAAATTCTAACATAATATTATTTGAAAAAAATTAGGATATATATTTACGAAGAATAAACTTCAAAATCGTTTTAAATCATCGGCAGTTGTTGAATTTTTCAAAAAATGTTATTATAAAAAAATATTTACAAACTTATGAATTATATATCTTATAATGTTTAGCCCGTGTAATACACGGGTACCTAACCTAGTAACAGATTATATGAGAATAAAGTTGTTACATACATGACTAATAATCTACTAAATGATATTACAAATTAAGATTTGTTTTGTTAGTATTCTAGTGGATATTATCTTTTGTTTGAAAATTTGTGACTTACATCTAGCACACCTAGAATTCTTTTCACTCCGTATTAATTGATGATAAATGATTTTAATATGCATGCATTATATGAGAATTGAATATATGAAATATTTGTTTGGCAAGACATATGTTTCTAAATTAACTTAGAACCTTAGGATACATTTATAATAGCTGGAACAATAAACTATATCATTATCAACTAAAATATCATGGAAAGTTGAACGAGAGATATTTGTTTATGATTTAAACTAATGGACAAATTTTAATATGTGTGATATACTTTTGATTGGTTATCCCATGATAGAAGATTAATACATGAATTATATATTTGCTTGTTAGTGATGAAAGAACATATTTTATAAAGTTTTAATGAACTTGATTTATATGATGACATGTTATTATATTGTGTTTTGAATAATTTGAGTTTATATCATACATTGTATTTTATATGCTATCATTTATTTATATATATTGTGTTGAATACATATAATAAAAACCAAAGTTGGTTATTATATTATCACTCTCATAAAAGGATATAAATATGTTTAGATACTAAACCCAAAGTGTCATACTCCTCAAATCTCATTATCAAGTTATAAAAGATAATAAGATTTTAGACCGATAAAATTATATAACTCATATATGTAATTACTTCTCAATAGATGTTATGTGAAGAGAAGACTATTTATGTGGAAAAACTCGATAAAAATTTTCCATATATCACACGTAAGATATGCTCATGAAGTAGCAATATCATTATTAGAGTTATGAAAAGTTTGAAATGATTTTATACTCGTGTGACCGAGTAAAGAATGAAAAGCTATAAGGCTTGTTCTAGTTCTACTCCATTCCCTGAATTGAATGTAGCTATATAACGATCATTGCAAATATCGTGATCATGGACATAACTGAGAAATTTGTAATGACGGTCATAATAATAATAATAAGATCGGTCATAAAAAATGCTATGATGGCCAAGTTGATAATGAGATTGACCATATTAGAATGTTACGATAGCCAAGTTAATAATGAGATCGACTATCAAAATTGTAATAATGGTCATATTAACCACTTGAAGTGGTAAATTATGGGAGTAATTATATGAAGATAATATTCGGAGAGGATGCAAATTGACGTGACAGTTTGAAATGATAGTTAATTGTTATATTGTATCTTACGTTTTGTATTACATATGTGCAAGTGATACATATATGATCATAAACCACAAGTTTATGGATCATAATTATTTATTTTATTGGCATGACCGGTTAGACCACACCGAATCAATGATGATGTGAAACATAATGAAGAACTTGAAGATTCTTCTAGCTGATAGCATGTATTGTTTGCTCATAAGGAAAATTATGCATTTGCCAATTAAGGGTGTGTATCCCTAAATATTCTGGAAGTGATTAAGGGATATGTATATCTCAACATGATACCATTTAGTGTTTTTAAATCGATGCATCGTCTAAATGGTTATCAAATCCACAACCTAAAGTGTGTGTAATTGTAGCTTAGCTAATGTGATAGCAAGCATATTATTCCAGATTAGTATATTTATTTGGTAATAATGAATTTGATTCCCAAGTTATTAACGATCATTGGAATAAGTGTTATTGTTGAGATGATCACTAAACGTCTACTATTGATTACAAAGCCAATGATCATGAGAGGAGCAAAAGTTCATTTAGGTACATGTAATTTTACATATAGTACCATAAATTCACATCAAGCCAATAAGTTATTGTTCTCCCCATACAGTTGGTTTTTGGTCAGGAACCAAAGATGTCTCATCAAAGATTTTGGTTGTTTGACATATATTGAAACTCATCCACCACACCGCACAATGATGAGACTTCTAAAAAGTTTGAGAATATGTTGGGTATAAATAATCGTCTATTATTGAATACTTAAAGCCATTAGGGAGAAATTTGTTTATGGCTCATTGTTTTTCACTTGAGTGATTGAATATTCCCAACATTAGGGGGAGATAATAAGCAGTTGGAAAGTGAAAAGTGGAATGAATTATCATGTCATCTTGATCCTTAGACTATAAACGGTGAACTAGAAGTTCAAAGGATAATTCATTTACCAATATTAAAGAACAAATTACCAGACAAGTTCACTGACCTAAATAGAGTGACTAAGTAAGTCACATAATCAACTGCTTATGCTCCAGTTATATTTGTGTCCCAAGAGGGCAACCACATAGTTTGTAATAAGTCTATTGCACGTCTAAAGCGTGGTAGACTAGTTGATTCCAATAATAAAATTCCTCGAAAATTGGAGCAAATAATTAAGATGGTCAAGTCGAGGTTATAATAATAAGATCTCCTGAAGAGACAGTAGACATGATGGTTCAAGAAGAACCTCAGGTACCTGAAGATAAAGAGATCTAGATAAGTTGTATCATATCTAAGATATGTGTGGAATCGAAATAAAATTGACGTCGTTATACTTTTGTATATAATATAGCGCTTGAAATGATGAAGGGATGAGGATCAAGATTTAAGATCTGCCTATGAATGAAAACATATAAATGATTGGCCAAAATGGAAAGACACAAATAAGGCAGAGTTGAATTCTCTAATAGAATGGAAAGTTTCTGGACCAACAGTCCATACAACTGAAGTTGTAAAATATGTTGGATACAAATGGGTCTGTTATGCGAATCATGTGAAAATTAAATAAAGTGATATAAAGCAAAATTGGTGGCACAAGTATTTTCGCAAAGACCTATAACTGATTATGAGGAGATGTATTCTCCGGTGGTGGATGTATTAGCTTTCCAATATTTAATTAGTCTGGTAATATAAAGAGAGAATTGATATGTGTCTTATGAAAGTTATGAATCACTGGATACTAAAAGTTTACTTGAAAGTCCCTCAAGGATTTAATTTATTAAATAAATGTAAAATAAGTTCTCGAGAACGATATGATCGTTGTATACAGATTCATACTTGAATAGTTAAATATAATTGGAACTCTTGCTGAGTATCCTAAAGCATTTAAGTGCTTATAAGGTTAGTTGAAACATCTTATGGATGTAATTCTTGTGCACCAATAAACATACATAGAAAACATGTAGTTGGTGATTATGGTATCTCAATGTACAATGTAAAAGCATGGTACAATATGTATTTTACAAATAAAGCAAATGTTCAAGACATCGTTGCATATGATATAGAAATCAATGAGGAGGTTTATGTAACAGAACTCCTAAAGAGTGTATGCACATACATTGTTTTTCAAAGTGGAAAAGAAGTAAGTGAATGATTGTAAATGCCTGAAGCATTGATTTCAAAACCTCATGAATGTATCTTTATAAACTTAAAACGATAGTATGGATAAAATAGTTGGGTTGAGTGTTGTACAACTCATAAGATATTCTGATAAAGAGCAATATTAGTTTGATAATATCATCCATCTTTATCAAAAGTCCTCTCCTAAAAGTTCAATATAATCGCAGTTTAGAGTGATGATGTCTACGCACCATCGAGAGAAACTGTCGAGCTTTTAGAGGGAGAATTTTTGAATGACTTTGACACATTGTAATTATTGCTCGACCTGCAATTCGAGTATATGTGTAATCAATCAAACTATATCTATTAGAGGTTGACGCGTTTTACCATGGACAAAGTTTATCCTTTAACTACGTTAAAGGTTGTTCAATTACTTGATATATAAGATGGCGGTTATAGCTTCATATGAAAGAAATTGAAATTTTTGGTCTAGAGGTACCATCTTTAAGTGCAATTGTGCATTAGTATTTCTTACTATGCATTCATGATTTTATATATCTTTATAAAATTTATCGATTTGATATAGCATGTGTTAGACGACGAAATATTGAAATGGGAAAACATCTATTTCAATATATCTAAGGTATGTAAGATATGAATTTATATTTTACTAACCTATCAAAACAAGTTTGGTTAGTTTTGTAAATGCAGGGAATGTAACAAATCACAGTTGTGGATCTTATGATATTTATTTAAAAGAAGAGGCATTAGAAGGCTCATATGAAGATATACAACATAAAGAATTACACATTAAGGGATCAAGTGGCAAAACATTGACTACAAAAACTTTGAACAACTTTCAAGAAAAATGGGCACTAGTCACTTGAAGAATGTTCAAATGAGGGGGAATATTATACAAGTTGCACTCTTTTTC
Source organism: Helianthus annuus (assembly GCF_002127325.2). NCBI lineage: Eukaryota > Viridiplantae > Streptophyta > Magnoliopsida > Asterales > Asteraceae > Helianthus > Helianthus annuus. The sequence goes on along the minus strand of NC_035436.2, from coordinate 80,073,409 downwards.
CCTTCACTAAGTTTTATCCCATTGGGTTTCTTAGTAAGGTTTTTAATGAGGCAACGCACATGATCCAGAAGTATCAGGGGGAGACGATACGCGCTGCACTCTTTTTCCCTTAGCTAAGGTTTTGTCCCACTGGGTTTTCCTGGCAAGGTTTTTAACGAGGCAGCATCTCCAAGTGTATCATGTTGATAACCAAGGGGGAGTATTATAAATATATTATTAATATTATGGTTATCAACACCAAAAATAGATTAGCTTCTTCTCCAAGTTTTCTTCTCCTATTTATACTTCCCATTGTATCTCTTATATGACATATCGATCAATGAAATATCTATTTCTCCCTACATCTCTTTCTCTTATTGTTTGCTATTAGGCTAGTTTTACAACAATCACCAAATAGATATACATGAAAAATAGATATATATGGGGTAGATATTATCTAAGGAAGATTTTATCTAAGGAAAGTATTACCTAGGGAAGGTATTATCTAAGAAAAGTATTATTTAGGGAAGGCTTTATCTGGGGAAAACTTATCTAGGGAAATTCTATATAGGGGTAAGACTTATCTTCTTACCTATAAATATTTATAGGAGCCTAGGATTTTATTTTCCTTTGCTCATTTCTTCTATTCTTTTCTCTATACGTTAGTGTTCTAACCAATAATCGCCGATGCGATGTTCTGTCTGATCGATTCAGGAACCAACTAACAAATGCCAAAGTGTTGTACTTTGTGAATTTTGTTAAACCGAATCCAAAGTGCTAAACTTTGTGAATTTTGCTAAGGTTCGAATCTCGTGACTGCCGTTAGGTTCGATTTGGGTTTTACACAAATACGTATTCCATTCTGTTAAACTATATGTTTAACTATCAGAATACTCCCGATTATACAATCAAACAAGCCGTTAAATCATCAGAAGATTCAGAACAATAAAGTATACGCTTAATTATCAGAAGGAGTAGAATCAAGAAGCTTGTTAAATCAATACTGCATGCTTATGAAGTGAGTCCATTCTCTTTTTCTCACAGTTTGTGAGTCATTCTCTTTTTATCAAAGTACTTTACAAAAATCATGTTTGTTTTCAAAGTTATAATTACAGGGATTAAGTCATTGTAGTCTTCAATTACAGCCGGTATGTGGGGTTTTGTATACATTACTTGATAACCGTCACCATTGGACAACGGGTTAGCCAAGGGGTGATATGACCATAGTCACAGACACCATTGGACAACGAGATAGCCAATAGGTGGTCGAGTGACAAATACCGTGGGTAGATGGTTGATATATAAACATTGTAATCACTCTTAATACTGTAACTTATAACACTGTTTTCTAGTTATACTTTGCAGTGATTAAGTCTTTGCCAATCTTAAAGAAGCAAATGTAAAAACTCTTAATGCTGTGAATTATAACAAATATATTTTTATTCAAAAATGAATGAACTCACCAGTATTTCCTGCTGACAAAACCTTTTTAAAACGTGTTTCAGGTAATTACAGTAGATCGGAATAAGAGTTGGATACGGCACAAAAAGGCTTACAGACGTGGCTTGATTTATCAGTTAAATCAAATTAAGAAAGGTTGTTTTATGTAATCGAGTTTATCCCATATTAAAAGCTACCTTTATGAAATGTGGGTTTTATCCCCATCTGTTTAAATAAATAAAATCCAGTGTTTCTAAACTCTGATATTTTTCCTAACTCACGGCCTGATGAAATTTCCGCTGCAATGTTTTAAAAATAACCACCGGTACCACTTGGCTGCTCGCGGCTCCCGATTCCGTCCAGGGTGGGGTCGGGGGTCGTGACATGCGGACCCATAAGGGGTTCCGTGCGAGCTTATTACTATTTCTCGATCGCCTCGCACTAACGCTATACTACCACACTACCATTCCTAAGGTGGTCGCACTGCACTACTTTCAAAAATGAACGAGTGATTAGATCGAGATTAGGTATGAAAACCGCAAACTCTCGATTAAATCACTTGTTCGACCCGCATTTTATCTATAAAGAGGAGAATTTGCGTTGAATCAAGAGTGAAATCTGCACATTAACGCATATTTTCTCCTCTATTTTATCAAAACAGAAACGAAGCTGTTAAGTTAGGGGTGAAACCCGAACCTTGACAACTTGTTCCGTTCTCAATTTTGGTTTTACAAAACTCTCACCTAAGTCTCGACGGACTCCAACGACTTGAAGTCCCACTGTAACTGGAAGGATGCGTGCCATTCGCCCAAATCGAGGCGAGAGCACAGTCCTGAAAGCCGAAGTGTGTACCAAGAGTCCTTGTGAATAGTCGAATCACTTTGGGTAGTCAATGTCTAACAGCCTGAGACAATCTATATTCGATTTCAATCTCGCATTTCGCCGATTTTATGTGTTTTCGTTTCTGAGCCCGCAACTGCTGACTCTGATATTTGCCAATTTTATGAGGGTCTTATGTGATTAACTTATTTATGTGTTCTATTTTGGTGGTTTATTCGCTTTTTGCTGAATACTTTGATCGACACACACGAATCGCACTACACATCTATCTCAACACGCTAACAAATCGTTGCTACTTATGGATGCTCGCATGCTATGTTGCTCGCTTATGCTATACTATACGCTGTTTGATCGCTAATCGCAATCGCTATTCTCAAACGCGCGCGACCTTGAATGATAGGTTTCTGTATTCTGACTGCTTCATGTGTTTATATGCTTCTATGCCTTACATGCCTCTGTGACTTATGTGCTCCTACGTGCTTATGTGTTATGTGCTCATGTGCCTATGTGTTTATGTGATTATATGTGTTCCTGTACTTTATATAAGGTAGCTTTTGGTGTTTCGCTAGACTATGTTAGGATTAATTGAAATAGCGTTTTGAATCCATGACGCTGTCTATTGCAGACAATGTCATCATTTGGATCATTTCACTCACGCGCTGCTCGCCGAAAGCATGATGACAAATGCATCGCTTCCCTGGTTGCTAATCAGATAGCGAAAGTCATCCCCCAGATCGTCAGTGAATTGAACGAAAACGCTAGCAAATCATCTGAAGAGTCTCGGACAGATTCGCCGAAGTATTCTTTTAGCTTTAAGCAATTCAAAGCTTGCGGTCCAAAGGAATTTACCGGAGAAGATGGTCCTACAGCCATGTTTCAACGGTTCGATTCCATTGAAGTCACTCTGCGTCAGAGTAACTGTCCTGAAAACCTCCAAACTGTTAACGCCACCGACGTCTTCCAGTCCCGCGCTCTAGACTGGTGGACGACCGAGAGAAACAAGAGAGGAAACGATGCAGCTTATGGTTTGACATGGGATGAGCTGAAGGAACTGATGATGAAAGAGTTCTGCCCTCCCCATTAACTCCAAAAGCTAGAGGACGAGTTCTGGCATCTGAAGCAGAAGGACGGTGAAAACGCAGCTCTGACCGCTCGCTTCAAGCAGCTCAGCATAATCTGTCCTGGCCAGGTTAAAACGCCTGAAATCACCATCAAAAAGTACATCCGCGCTCTGCCGCATTTTGTGCCTGATTTCGTCCAGGCTGCCAAAACGACGATGATCGAGGAAACGTTTTTACTCACTGCTGAAATCAATGATAAGCGAGTCAAAGCTGGGATTTGGGATAAACCTTCGAAGAATCTGCACCAAGCAACAACCGCTGCCACCGCTGAAACCGCCACCACCGCTCCGCAGTCATCATCAAGATCCTCTCGTCGCAAGATGAAGAACAACAACAACTCCAGCAACAAGACCTGTGCTGTTACAACCGCTACCCCAGTCCAAGCTGTTCCAGCTCATCAACAGCCGCAACACCGACCGGCTGTAGCACCAGTTAACTATGCAACGCCTGTAAAGCGTGCATATACTGGTCCTCACCCTGCCTGCCCAACATGTACTTATCATCACCCGGTCGGTATAGCCTGCAGATACTGCGTACATTGCAACATGTACAACCACTTCACCGCAAATTGCCTTACTGGGCCTCGTCATGCCGCAGCTCCAACTGAAGCCCCAGCTCCTGCTCATCAAGCTCTCCTCCCCGCTCCTCAGGGACAACAAGCAGCTCCTGCACCCGCAATCCACGCTAGAGCTTGCTTCGCATGTGGCGATCCTAACCATTTCGCCAACATGTGTGTTGGGATTGAACCCTACCAGAGGAACAGATAATGAAAGCCAAAACCGGATCACAACAGTGGACTCAAAATAAGCAGCTGTTTACACTTGGCTTTCCCCTTGACAGTGGTAATCTAACAGTAGATAGATCTTAAGTACTGCTCACTATAACAACTGATGAACCAAACACTGATGAAACTAAAGACTGCTGAAGATAAACACTGTTGCTCTATCTACTGTTGTTTCCTAAGTACTGCTGAAGACACAAGCACTGCCCATTCAAAAGACTAATCACCTTTGAAGAAAGCACTGATGCTCAACATCAGTGCTCAGGCTACAACAGCGGAACGTGAAGCAGTAGTTATCTCTTGTTTTGTATTGTACTTATAATCAATTATTACACATCAGTAGTTTGTATAGAACAGTGTTTATAGGTTGTTAGGCTGTTAGATGTCACTATCATGGTGACGTCAGCTTAGATGCCTCAGTTGTTTGGTTTGCCTATAAATGGAACAGTACCCTGTACTGTTACATTTGATTGACTGAGTGGATTCTTCTTCTCCAGTCCAATCCTTTCATCTTGTGCAACCAACCTTGGGGTATCAGGCTGAGGGGGAGCTTAGTATTGTAAGCATGCTTGTAATCATTTGCTTTGTAATTTAATCATTCAACTTAATGTGAAGCAATTGTTTATCATACTATTATCTTCTTTGGATTGTGTTTACAAAGTTTGTATTCATTTCCGCTGCACTTTTCACTGTTTCATATTTTCTGAGTGTTCAATTTATACAAACAAACACAATCATGAGAGCCTCCGATCCTAACAATTGGTATTAGAGCTCGGATAGTCAAATTCGATCTAACAATCAATTTGACGTAACAGTTCAGCTCAAAATTCATTGATACTAAGGTTGATTGTATTTAGTTGAAAAACAGAGCAACAAGAAATCATGTTCAAAATGATGGATCAGATACTCTGTAAAACAACCAAGATGTCATAAGCATCCACAAATTTCAAACAACAAGTGATGTCATGCACAAATCACCCATAGTTTTCAGATCTGAAAACATGTCTGGTAACTATGGTATGACTATCTTCATTTAAAAATTGATCTCAATTGTTGATATGAAATTTGTGATGATCTCATCATATTTTATACTAAAGTATGAACCTCAGATTAATGAAACCTATGTTCATATAAACATTAGTGTTTTGTTAAACATAGAAAGAGGGAAATAAAACTTTAGTCATGAAATCTTATGTGATAAAAAGCAGGTTGAGAATCCTCAAAAGGACCAAATCAACCCTGTCAAAACACATTAAGAAAAACTGGGGTCTAAACAGTCCAAATCATACGTAATGTGAGAATTGGTAATAAAACATGTACAAATGTGGCCAGATCCCTCAAAACATTGCTGAAAATGATTTTGGATTGAGGATTCTTTCATAAAAAACCTCCCAGTGAGTATTTTATTACTTATGAATGGGAAGGGTAAAAAGGGGAGAAGAAAATGAACAAAACTCAAAAGTGTGCTTATCTCAAAACTTTTGAAGCCAAAAGAAAAAGAGTATAAACATAAAACACATATGAGTCCAAAGTTGGGTAAACAATGGTCATCATGCAACTGTGTGCATTCATCAATACAGGAGTTGTTCAGGTAACCATGGCATCTCCAGTGATTGACCTTAACAGAAGAAATTACAATCAATTGACAAGAAAATGATCCTAAATAGTGGTCAAAATAACTTGAGAATGATATGATCATGAGCTTTTCTTTTTGGAAAGTTACCAGATCCTCTTGATGTTATTTTCAAAATTTTTACAAAAGTTTTTCTCAGAATAAAACCAGATATATTTTTTTTATATAATATATTTTGTACTTTTACTCATTTTTATAGTAAAAAGTTCATCTCTGGTCAGGATGTAATTTCCTTATTTTTGTGTGAAATTACTTTACTTAAACCCGATCAAGAGGAAATGGTACTCATATCAAGGTCATGTCAAGCTCAAGTTAGTTTATCACAGATCAAAAATTGATTACAAATTGATTTTGAACTACTGAGATACTCATGTTCTAGTTCAAATAATTAGACACAAAATGAGTAGCCTTAGTAGAAAAGTCTTCATCATCTGGGATGCTAAACCACTGTCAGGAATAATGAACATGTGGCAAAACCTTGAACAAAGATTTCTGAGATAACTACTGGCAATTTAAACTTGATAATCTACATCTAAAATGTATTTTGTTAAGCATAGCATTTCTGGAGCTCAACAGATGTTGGATATGATATTGTGTTTACACAAGACAAAATCATTTCCTATATCTGAACAAGCAGATGCTAACATTATTTGTCAAAAGTTAAAACACTGCTGCACCAACAGTTGTTGTACTAATGGTCTTCATTTTATTTTCTACCATTGTTTTCCCTTAACTGCTGTCGTGTGTTCAAACATCTGCTTTCTAAAGTCTGTCCACTGCTGAAAGTCAACCCCTGTTCTCATTTTCTTGATAAGCACTGTTGTACAAAATCAGTGTTCTATCCACTGATATGCTATCCACTGATGTAGTAAAAGCATCCACTGATGGTAAAAATCACCCACTGCTCCATTTATTACCGTTGTAACCACTGATGTTTGTTTCATCAGTGGCTCCCAAAACAACTGTCCTCCATTATTTACTTTTCCATCAGGGGCTGGCACGTGGTCAGTTTTTAGTCGTCAGATTGTTATAACCGCTGCCACGTCAGCATTCACTTTTTCCCTAAAATAAAACCCTGATTAAACCCAAACATGGGCTCACACTATCGAATTGAATTCCAAAAATTCTCTTCTCAAAGTAGTTTCCCACTCTTCTTCACAAAAACTTTCTTCGATCTTCTTCATCAAAAATGACGAAATCAAAATCGAAGTCAAAATCAAAATCATCTTTTTCCTCCGCTCCCACTGACGCCACTCAAATGGCCACTGAAACCACAGAAATTCGTTACAAATCCCCTCACAACTATGTGGGCATACTCACAAAACCCACAATCAACAACTCCTTCGAATCCATCATCGACATCTTGTCTGCATGAAAGTATAAAACTTTGATAACTGCAGACGCTCCCATTTATCTGCAAACCCAGAGTGAGTTCTGGAACAAGGCTACCCTTGAAAAACAAGGAGAAACTGTCACAGCTGTCACACCCCCAAAATCCACACGCGGAGTATCACCGCTTGGAGGCGTGACATGACCAGGATCAAGCCACCAATCATATTGAACAATGTAAATAGTAAATATAATTCAACCAACCAATATGAAAGGTGTTCAAACATAAGTATAGTTTCAATGTTAAGCGGAAGCATAAAGTAAAACCCAACATCAGTAATAAGTTTGGAATGTTATAAATGTTTTAACAAGGCATCCACGATCCTTGTCCACAACGACCGCGCCTCCCAGTGCAAGCTCCATTAGTACCAATTGACCTGCAAGGCATGTAACAACGAGTCAACAAACTAGTTGAGCGAGTTCACAGTTGATTGTCTAGTTATAGTATTCATTTCGTAAACTGTTTGTTTGTTTAGTAAACCATGTATCGTATATACTTGTATCGCGGCCCTCCAGGCATGTTTGCGAAGATTAGTGGGAGTTTCCCATGCATTCTAGACTAGTTATATTTGTATCGCGGCCCTCCAGGCATGTGTGCGAAGTTTAGTATTTGTATCGCGGCCATTCCAGGCATGTGTGCGAAGATTAGTGTTTGTATCGCGGCCATTCCAGGCATGTGTGCAAAGTTTAGTGGGGGCTTCCCATGTATTACTAGTCTAGTAGTATCTATAAGTGACCTTCCCCTAACGAGGTCAGTGGTACGTAATTCCAGTAACAATGTAAGTACGAGTAATTATTCAATCCCATTCCCAACCTCGGGAATCCCATGCCTTGGTAAGAGTGTGAACACACCTTGGTTTGCTCGGTATGCTAAGGTATGTACTCACAAATAATCAGTCAAGTCCTAAAGTACGCACGTATACATAATTAGTTTATGTTCACTAAGTTCACTTATGCATATACAACCACAGTGGTATTAAATCAGCAATCACGAATGACACAAGGCACGTAATCAAGCTCATACAAGTCATACTCATCATTTAACAGCAGTTAATTAATCCAGTTAGCACTTAACAGATTCAAACTAGGTTACCTCCCTGCGACGAAACACCCACTGTTTCGTCGTGGCTTCCATCGGCGAAACACACTGTTTCGTCACCTTTGTTTCGTCAAGTTTGTTCTAGGCGAAACACATATGTTTCGCCATGGCAGTCGTTTCGTCAACACTTATGTTACGTCATTAACAGTTACGCAGAAACCCTAATCATCTTGAACAGCCGTTACCCAATGATCACCCACAATCAAGCAGCAAACATGTAATCTTACAGAAATCATTGATACCAATCATGACTGAGACATGTGTTAGCTTAAGCAATCGATCATACAAATATCACATCATAGTTTCATCATTCAGTAACATGCTCATAAACTTTCATGGACAATGGCATAAACAATTGAAGTCCTAAACATAACTCTAATCTGTATACTGGCTCAACAACAAACAATCCAATTCAGCACACGAAACCATAACCGACAATAGGTTCTATTTTAGTTAATTCATCAATCAATCATGAACACAACCATTATCTAGCATCGATCCCTAATGATTTCAGGCAAGAACAGTAAATGATGGTAAAATCAAACAATCACACAAAGGTTAGACACTAACCGCGACGAACGGAATAACAACTTGATCGATTAGAGAGGGATGCGAGGACACGTAATTGCCATCAACAGAGGAGGAGAGCTCTAGGGTTTCTTGTTTGCTAAAAGTGGTGACAACTGAGCCCGTAGAACTAAATAACTATTCGGCGTAACGTACTGGGCCGTTACTGGGCCTCGGCGGATCGTGGGTCGGCGAAAGAGCTTGTTTCGTCGGGATGTGTGTGACGAAACACACTTGTTTAGTCGGAAGAGTTTATGGCGAAACACCCCCTGATTCGTTGGTGTGTTCTTGGCGAAACGAATTCTGTTTCGTCGGGCATTTCAAGGTCTAACAGTTTAGGTCTTTAAACAAATTTCATGTTATACAGCCAAACCCATAATAATGCAATAAACACAATACGTTTTATCATATCACAATGTGTATAATTACAAAGTTAGCAAGTCGTTAAACACGTCGTGAAAGTAAACAACTAAATAGTCACGTGCAATAAATACGAAAGTGGAATCTTGGAAACTCGAGTTGTCACATTATCCCCAACTTGAAAGAAATTTCGTCCCGAAATTTGGCATGCGGTTACTGAGGAAGCTAGTTGTGTAGTTTACTGGTTTTCCTGGGGTGTCACATTATCCTCCCGTTGATTTGGAATTTCGTCCCTAAATTCTATAGTAGCTTCAGCCTCAGTAGTAGTTGCATTGTTCGTGAATAAATGGGGATATTTGAGTTTCATCTGGTCTTCTCATTCCCAGGTATACTCTGGGCCACGACAGGAGTTCCAACGAACTCGAACAAGAGGTATTCTGGTGTTTTTGAGGACCTTCACATCCCGGTCCGTGATTTCAACTGGTTCTTCAACGAAATGTAAATGTTCGTCAATAGTGAGTTCCTTCAAAGGAACTATGAGGGTCTCATCTGACAGACACTTCTTCAGATTCGACACGTGGAAAACGTTGTGAACTGCACCGAGTTCTGCTGGTAAGTTTAGTTTGTAGGCCACTTTGCCTATTCTTTCTACGATTTCGAATGGTCCGACGTAACGTGGATTGAGTTTGCCTCGTTTGCCAAAACGAAATACACCTTTCCAAGGTGAGACTTTGAGTAGCACTCGATCCCCAACCTAGAACTCGAGCGGTTTCATGCGCTTATCAGTGTAGCTTTTCTGACAGTCACGAGCTGCCGCCATGCGTTGTCGTGTTTGTGCAATCCGTTCAGTAGCATCAACTACAAGTTCTGAACCTGTGATCTGATTATCGCCCACCTCTGCCCAACAGAGAAGTGATCGGCATTTACGCCCGTATAATGCCTCAAATGGAGCGGCTTGAATGCTGGTGTGGTAACTGTTGTTATACGAAAACTCCACTAATGGGAGATGTTTTTCCCAGCTATTGCCGAAGACGATAACACATGCCCGAAGCATGTCTTCTAGAGTCTGTATAGTACGTTCAGATTACCCATCCGTCTGAGGGTGATAAGTTGTGCTCATGTCTAATCGTGAGCCAAAAGCTTTGTGCATTGCTTGCCACAGTTCCGAAGTAAAACGTGCATCACGATCAGAGATAATAGAGGTTGGCACCCCGTGCCTTGAAACCACTTCTTTCAAGTAGATGTCTGCTAAGGTAGAGAACTTGTCTGTTTCCTTGATAGCCAAGAAGTGTGCAGACTTAGTGAGTCGATCCACGATCACCCAAATAGTATCGTTCCCACGCTGGGATCTAGGTAGGCCAGTAACAAAATCCATGGAAATTTCCTCCCATTTCCATTGTGGTATCTTGGGTTGCTGAAGTAGGCCCGATGGTTTCTGATATTCTGTCTTGACTCTCGCACAAGTCAAACATTTGCTGACGTAAGTTGCTATGTGGGCTTTCATGCTAGGCCACCAATACGTAGTTCTGAGATCGTGGTACATTTTATCCGAACCTGGATGTACCGAGTAACGAGACTTATGTGCTTCATCCATTACAAGCTCGCGTAAGTTGCCATAAAGTGGGACCCAGATGCGTCCTGTTACGTAGTAAGCGCCGTCCTCTTTTTGTTCTAACCGTTGCCTTGAGTCACGTAGGGCTTCAGCCCTGACGTTTTCTGGTTTCAATGCTTCTACCTGAGCCTCTCGTATCTGTGCAGGAAGACTAGACTGAATAGTAAGTTGTAGTGCTCGTACGCGTCTAGGTGTAGTATCCTTTTGACTGAGGGCGTCGGCCACAACATTGGCTTTGCCCGGATGGTACTTGATGGCACATTCGTAATCGTTCAAAAGTTCTACCCATCGTCGTTGACGCATGTTCAATTCCTTCTGCTTGAAGATATGCTCGAGACTCCTGTGATCGGTGTAGATGGTGCACTTGGTACCGTACAGGTAATGTCGCCATATCTTAAGCGCGAAAATGACAGCTCCCAGCTCCAAGTCGTGTGTAGTATAATTCCGTTCGTGAACCTTAAGTTGGCCGAAGCGTAGGCAATGACTTTATCCCGTTGCATCAATACACAACCAAGACCCTGAATTGACGCGTCGCAGTAGACCACAAAGTCGTCTGTGCCCTCTGGCAATGAAAGAATAGGTGCGCTGCAGAGTCTAGCCTTTAGATGCTGAAAAGCGGTTTCCTGTGTATTACCCCAACGATAAGTAACACCTTTCTGTGTCAGTAGTGTAAGCGGCTGTGCAATCTTTGAGAAGTCTTTGATGAACCTTCTGTAATAACCCGCCAAACCCAAGAATTGGCGAATTTCTGTTGGTGTACGTGGTGCAGGCCAGTTTTTAATCGAATCTACCTTGGATGGATCCACATGAATCCCGTCCTTGTTTACCACGTGGCCTAGAAAGTGGACTTCACGAAGCCAGAAGTCGCATTTCGAAAACTTGGCGTATAACTGTTCTGTTCGAAGGAGCTTCAAAATAAGTCGTAAATGCTGCTCTTGTTCCTCCTGACTCTTAGAGTAGATCAGGATGTCGTCGATGAAGACTATGACAAACTTGTCTAGGTAGGGTTTGCACACTCTGTTCATAAGATCCATAAAGACTGCAGGCGCATTTGTTAACCCGAATGGCATAACTGGAAATTCGTAATGGCCGTAGCGAGTCCTAAATGCGGTTTTGGAGACGTCCTTATCCCGGACTCTCAGTTGATGGTAGCCTGACCTCAGATCTATCTTCGAATAGTAGCTCGACCCTTGCAACTGGTCGAACAAGTCATCAATACGAGGAAGAGGGTAGCGATTCTTCACAGTCACCTTGTTCAGTTCACGGTAGTCAATACACATCCTGAAGGTACCATCTTTCTTTTTCACAAATAACACTGGAGCTCCCCAGGGCGACGAGCTAGGGCGAATAAAGCCCTTATCCAAGAGCTCTTGTAGTTGTTTGGACAGTTCTTCTAATTCTGATGGAGCTAAAAGATACGGTGCACGAGCTATTGGTGCCGCTCCTGGAGCTAGTTCGATCTGGAACTCGACCTGGCGATGAGGCGGTAGCCCAGGTAAATCCTCTGGAAACACTTGAGGAAAATCACATACCACGGGGATATCCTATAATCTCTTCTCTTTCGTTGATGCGTCAGAAACAAGTGCCAAAATGGCAGTGTGGCCCTTTCGTAAACACTTCTGAGCCTTCAGGAAGGAGATGATGCCAACCACGGCACCACTCTTGTCGCCTTGAACTTCGAGAAGTCTTTACCAGAACGGGGAATACGAACAATCTTCTCCTTGCATAAGATCTCTGCTTGCTGTTGGGACAACCAATCCATCCCAATGACGATGTCAAAACTACCCAGAGCTATGGGAATGAGATCGATAGAGATAGTCTGACCAGCGAGGATAAGATTACAACCCTGAACTATGTGTGTGGCCTCTAGACTTTTACCGTTAGCTAACTCTACGACATATTTAGTGTTCAAAAGGGTTGGGGCGCGTTTAAGCATTCGACTAACTTTCAGAGACATATAACTGGTATCCGCACCCGAATCAAATAATATAGTAACATAAAAGTCGTCGAGAAGAAACTTACCCATTACCACGTTAGGATCATTCCTTGCGTCACCCTGACCCAGCACAAATGCACGACCCCTAGCGTCGTTGTATCCATCATTGTTTACCCCATTGTTGTTCCCATTACCCTGATTATTGTTGTTGTTGTTCTGGTTCTAGTTTAACTGGGGGCAGTCTCGCTTGAAGTGGCCTTCAGCACCACATTGATAGCATCCCCTGTTGCCTCGCTGTCGTTGTTGCTGCTGGTTTCGTGGAGCAGGTGGTTGTTGTTGTTGATTCTGATTTGCAGGTCGTGAGCTCCTGCAATCTTTAGCTTCATGACCCATCTTGAGGCACCATTGACAAGGACCCTTGTTGCATTGGCCATTGTGGTGCTTGTTGCAAGTATTGCACTTTGGAAGGTTTCCTCGATATCCACTCTGTCTCTGACTGCCAGAAAATTGCTGACCAGGGCTCTGATAGTTATTCGTCTTTCGCTGCTGTACCTGAGACTTGGATGTAGTTGAACCCTTGTTGGAATCCCCATCCCATTTCCGCTTGTTGTCACTGGGAGTAGCGGAAGTAGTAGTAGTGGTAGTAGCACTGATACGCTTAGGCAGCCTGTTCTGTTCCACTGCCTGGTCTGTGAGGCGATGAGCAAGACGTGTAATATCCTGGATATTATCAAGGTTGGCCGATGTCACATCACTTTGGATTTCCGGTGCTAGCCCTTTGAGATACAACTCGATACGCTTGATAGGAGGGTCCACCATAGTTGGACACAAGATGGCCAGCTCGTTTGATCTTTTCGTATAAGCCTCAATCTCTGACCCCGTCATTTTCAGATGGAAGAACTCCACTTCTAACTTGTGGATGTCGTCTCGTGTGCAGTATTCTCGCTTGATTAGTTCCTTAAAATCATTCCAAGGGGTGGCGTTAGCAGCTGCCAACCCTAACATCTGAACTTGCGCATTCCACCAAGTTAGCACAAAGCCTTCTAGAGTACCAGTGGCGTACTTCACCCTGCGAGCCTCAGGGCATTCACACATTTCAAAGACAGACTCGAGCTTTTCAAACCAATGGAGGAGTCCAACTGCTCCTTCAGTGCCACTGAATGTGCTAGGACGACAGTCCAGGAAATTCTTGAAAGTGCAAACAGGTTGCTGAGCGGGTTGACCTGTTGTGTATAAGAACAGGACAAGTTTAAACACAAGAGTTGGTTTAGGAGTGTAGGATCTAAAGATCCTTGAGTGGGTTGCGACTGCAGGGTATACCTCCTGCTTGTGCGGCTGCAAGTGCCACAGCAACTTGTTCGTTAATGAGAGCCGTCAACTGGGCCTGAGTCATGTTAATGCGTCCAGCCATGATCTTCATAGCAAAGGTAACATAAGTGAGAGAGGTTCGCGAAAAATGCAATGACAGAAGAGAGTAAGCACACAAGTGTTCTCAGGCAATAAGTGTTACGTTTATCTAAGCATACCGTGAGCAAAGTTCTATGTAATCTAGCAAGTAGGCATTGTAAACATGAATAGTAGTACCTAGTGTGTTGAGTCTTGCACGTGGAGCGAAGCGTCGTTGTGGATCGTTGAGCACTGTACAGGTCATAGTCTGGTTTTAACAAAAAAAACTTTTTCCCTTATTAAAACCAAGTTCACTATAACCAATGGCTCTGATACCAATTTGTCACACCCCCAAAATCCACACGCGGAGTATCACCGCTTGGAGGCGTGACATGACCAGGATCAAGCCACCAATCATATTGAATAATGTAAATAGTAAATATAATGAAACCAACCAATATGAAAGGTGTTCAAACATAAGTATAGTTTCAATGTTAAGCGGAAGCATAAAGTAAAACCCAACATCAGTAATAAGTTTGGAATGTTATAAATGTTTTAACAAGGCATCCACGATCCTTGTCCACAACGACCGCGCCTCCCAGTGCAAGCTCCATTAGTACCTATTGACCTGCAAGGCATGTAACAACGAGTCAACAAACTAGTTGAGCGAGTTCACAGTTGATTGTTTAGTTATAGTATTCATTTCGTAAACTGTTTGTTCGTTTAGTAAACCATGTATCATATATACTTGTATCGCGGCCCTCCAGGCATGTTTGCGAAGATTAGTGGGAGTTTCCCATGCATTCTAGACTAGTTATATTTGTATCGCGGCCCTCCAGGCATGTGTGCGAAGTTTAGTATTTGTATCGCGGCCATTCCAGGCATGTGTGCGAAGATTAGTGTTTGTATCGCGGCCATTCCAGGCATGTGTGCGAAGTTTAGTGGGGGCTTCCCAAGTATTACTTGTCTAGCAGTATCTATAAGTGACCTTCCCCTAACGAGGTCAGTGGTACGTAATTCCAGTAACAATGTAAGTACGAGTAATTATTCATCCCATTCCCAACCCCGGGAATCCCATGCCTTGGTAAGAGTGTGAACTCACCTTGGTTTGCTCGGTATGCTAAGGTATGTGCTCGCAAATAATTAGTCAAGTCCTAAAGTACGCACGTATACATAATCAGTTTATGTTCACTAAGTTCACTTATGCATATACAACCACAGTGGTATTAAATCAGCAATCACGAATGACACAAGGCACGTAATCAAGCTCATACAAGTCATACTCATCATTTAACAGCAGTTAATTAATCCAGTTAGCACTTAACAGATTCAAACTAGGTTACTGTGCAGATTACCCATTCGGAGAAACACCCTTGTTTCATCGTTACCTCCCTGCGACGAAACACCCACTGTTTCGTCGTGGCTTCCATCAGCGAAACACCCTGTTTCGTCACCTTTGTTTCGTCAAGTTTGTTCTAGGCGAAACACATTTGTTTCGCCGTGGCAGTCGTTTCGTCAACACCTGTGTTACGTCATTAACAGTTACGCAGAAACCCTAATCATCTTGAACAGCCGTTACCCAATGATCACCCACAATCAAGCAGCAAACATGTAATCTTACAGAAATCATTGATACCAATCATGACTGAGTCCTGTGTTAGCTTAAGCAATCGATCATACAAATATCACATCATAGTTTCATCATTCAGTAACATGCTCATAAACTTTCATGGACAATGGCATAAACAATTGAAGTCGTAAACATAATTCTAATCTGTATACTGGCTAAACAACAAACAATCCAATTCAGCACACGAAACCGTAACTGACAATAGGTTCTATTATAGTTAATTCATCAATCAATCATGAACACAACCATTATCTAGCATCGATCCCTAATGATTTCAGGCAAGAACAGTAAATGATGGTAAAATCAAACAATCACACAAAGGTTAGACACTAACCGTGACGAACGGAATAACAACTTGATCGATTAGAGAGGGATGCGAGGACACGTAATTGCCGTCAATAGAGGAGGAGAGCTCTAGGGTTTCTTGTTTGCTAAAAGTGGTGACAACTGAACCCGTAGAACTAAATAACTATTCGGCGTAACGTACTAGGCCGTTACTGGGCCTCGGCGGATCGTGGGTCGGCGAAACAACTTGTTTCGTCGGGATGTGTGTGACGAAACACACTTGTTTCGTCGGAAGAGTTTATGGCGAAACACCCCCTAATTCGTTGGTGTGTTCTTGGCGAAACGAATTCTGTTTCGTCGGGCATTTCAAGCTTTAACAGTTTAGGTCTTTAAACAAATTTCATGTTATACAGCCAAACACATAATCATGCAATAAACACAATACGTTTTATCATATCACAACGTGTATAATTACAAAGTAAACAAGTCGTTAAACAAGTCGTGAAAGTAAACAACTAAATAGTCACGTGCAATAAATGCGAAAGTGGAATCTTGGAAACTCGAGTTGTCACAACAGCCATCAACTCCTCGATACAGGGTAAAAAGATCAAAATCACTCCACAATCCATTTCCGAAGTCTTCAAACTCGATGATTTGAAAGGTAAAACCTCATTTTCTAAAGCCGAGTTGAAAAAGGATTTCATGAATAGGGGCTATGCAGAGCAACCAAAAAGGGATACCTTAAAAAAAGGCTATTTCCCTTCTGCACCCAGATTTTTGTTTCACACTCTATTGATGTGTGTTTCTAATAAAACAACGTCTTTTAATGAAATACCATCAAAAATTCAATGCCTGGGGTATGCAATTTTAAACAATGAAATTTTAATTATTCCCAGGAAATATTTGATGATTTGGTGAAAAACATTGATAGTAAAGCATTTCTACTCTTTCCAAGATTTTTAAGCTACTATTTTGAACAAAAATTTGAAAAGGAAGATGCAGAATTGCCCAAACAAGGTGCTTATTTTAAAATAAACTATTTCACACCTGAAACATTCTCTAGAATGTTGGCACCAATAAAAACAAAAGCAGAGGTACCTGAGCAGAATTTAGCAGATGAAACTGCTCCTCAGGTATCGACTGCTGAGCCCACTGCTCCAAGTGATCAAAGCAGCACACCCACTGTTTTGAAACCCACACCTGCCACCACCAAAAAGACCAAAAAGAAAACATCCAGAAAGCCCCCCAAACCCAAAACAAAGGCACCTCTGGAAGATGAGATCCCAGAGCAAATGCCCGTGACAACACAAATGTCACCAATAACCACTGTTGTTACTTCCTCACAGCAGTTGGAAGAAAGATCTCCACCCTTACCTCAAACTCCTCCTGCATCCTCCCAAAAGGATCAGGTTGTAAACATAGGGACCCTATAATATGAAGCTCTGGACCCACTCGGATCCATCTTCCACAGTCCTGATTCCAAGGACATGTCTCTTTCAACTCCTTTACCCTCACCCCCACATTACCACCGTCCATTATACCTTTGTTGCATGCAGTTGATGTTACACAGATACAAACCAGTTCCTCTCAATCACCTATCACTGAGATTATACTCCCACAGGTGACTGGGTCTGATGCTGATATCTCTGCTATCCCAGCAATAACTGAGGAGGTTACACTGCAGGAGTTACAAGTAATTCATGTCAGTAGTTCAAGTGGAGCAGCAACTACAAATGTTGGATCAACAGGTCTGCATTTGGACAGTTTTTTCATTAGTAAGACTCCCTTGAAGGCAATTTCTTCAATAGCACCAATGAGAACCACCAGTGAGCTTATCTTAACCACTGGTAACATCAAAAGGTTATCAAGTGCTGAAGAAAGAAGTCCCCAGTACCAAGAACAAGGGGCATCAATGAATGACTTTTGGGATTCAGTCCCTAAGTCGCGCATTGGTAAAACCACTGCTGGTGGGGATTCAGATGATCCCATTAACTTGGGTGACGATTCAAAATATCAGGAATTGACGGGCAGGGTTGAAAACTTGGAAACCTCAGTTACTGAAATAAAGGATATGGTGCAGCAGCTGTTAAAAGCTCAGAAAGCCCAATCCACTGCTCCTCCAGCTCAAGCACCTTCTCAACAGACACCTGCTGCAAATGAGTTATGGACCATGTTCCAACCACTGCTGGAAAGACAAAAGCAGATGGCTGATCAGCAGCATGCTATACATGTTCAAAAGCTGACAAATATGGTGGAATCAAGGTTCAAAGATACTCAGGCAGATATCAAAGCTATCAAGGCTCACATTCAAAGTGCCTCTGGAAAAGTTCCTTCCACTGTTCTCTTCATGAATGAACCCTTCCCAGATAATGCAAAAAAGGGGGAGAAGATCAAGTGGAAGAAAAAGGGAATTGATGATGGTATCTTTATTGAGCCAGAAAATAGCCAAACCACAGCTACTGTATCAACACGCACCACATCACCACACACCACCATAACCACTACTCCACCATCATCTGTGATCACATCACCAACAACTTTACCATCAAAAACAGCCACTCCATCATCACCTCCTGCCAAAAAGCAGAAGACAGCAGATGTTACAACATCTGCTGTAATAATAACAGTGGTTGAAACACCAGTTGTTCCAACTACTGTTAGTCAGCCACTCATCACTACTCAAACCACTGCCATCACAACCCCTGCTCAAAAGCTGAAGAGATCTGCTGATACATCAGTAGTTGTAATGACAACGGCGGTTGAAACACCAGTTGTTTCAACAGTTGTTAGTCAATCATCTACCACTGCTCTCACCATTCCTACGTCACAAGCAAAATCCATTTCATCCACAAAGCTTTACAAAAGAAAAAGAGAGATAACTCAAGCCACTGATGAAAAATATGATCCTGTTGCTGCAAAATATCCACTGGAACTAGATGCTGTAAAAAATGAGATGAAACAATTTTACACCGAGGATGATCCTTCAAAAAGAAGATTTCCTTCTCTCATAGGCTTCATAGTTCCAGAAGACATGGATGAATATCTCGAAATGAAAGCAAGGCAAGCAAAGATTCGAGCTAAACTCAAATGCAAAGATCAAGGTGATAAAGCCATTTCTGAAAAATTGGAATTCTTACTTACAAAAGTCAAGCTGATGAAAGATTATGCACAAGTTCTGAGCAAAGAAAAGACAGATCAAAGAAAGAAGATGAGAAAAGAATTTATTGCATATATCATGAAAGAAAAATTTTATCCAGCTGAAGAAAACCAATTTGAAGAATGGCCAATAGTTGCTCTGAAGCATGAAGCAAACAGGATTGAAAGGATTAAAGGTGATCCAAGTAAGAAGTCTTAGCCGATGAATATTCCAGAAAAAATATTAGCCACTATTTTAGGAATATATTGAATTGTATATATTTTGTATATCTCATTTCCTTATTATACGATTGTATCATCCCTATATAAGGGGGTTTGTAAATCAATAATATTCATTCAGTTTTCATAAACTTTTATGGTATCAGATCATTACGCTCTTGGATTACCTAAACCCTAAAATTGCCGACTGACTGTTCTGTTTTCGATCTCAACAAGACCCTGCTCCTCTATCAACAGGGCCCTGCTTCCGTATCAACAAGGTCCTGTTCCCTATTAACAAGGCCCTGCTCATTCACACTTCCACAGGCGATTACTTTTCACAGCCATGAACGACAAACCTGAAGCCTCTGTTGCCACCAAACCAAACACTCTGCACCCCGCCTATTCGGTTACTAATATTAACGCTAAAATCCGCACCATAGATGGCACGAATGTAACCTATTCTAACTGGGTTAAGCTGTTTAATCTTCACGTCACCGCCTACAAAGTTGCAGACCACATTGATGGCAGCCCAGCCCCTGCAAAAACAGCTCTGGATTATGATCTATGGAAGGAACTTGATGCCCTTGTAATGCAGTGGATCTTCAGCACTGTATCGGATGACATCCTCAAACGATCATTGATAATAATGCCTCGGTACATGATGCTTGGGCCAAGCTGGAAAAGATATACCTCAGTAATAAGAAGGCACGGGCTGCTGCTCTCGAAACTCAATACTGCAACATGACCCTTGGTGCCTGTGCTTCTTTAGATGACTATTGTCAACAACTTCAAAGTCTTGCCTCCCAACTAGCCGATGTCAACGAACCTGTGTCTGACTCTCGGCTGGTCTTACAGCTCGTCCGTGGTCTCCCTCCATAGTACAACACTACTGCTTCATTTATCAACAACAAAGATGCTGATTGGGACCTTGACATCTCCCTTCTCAAAGATGATGCTATTCGTATTGAAGCACAAAAAGGAGCTACCACTTCAGTCTTGGTAGCGCCGATCAGCAATACATCATCTTCACAGCCGGCTCTCACTACTACTGTCCCTGACCACACACCTGAACCGAACAGCAGTAATCCGAACAGCAGCAATCAGAACAGGGGACGCGGACGCGGCAGAAACAACTCTAGGGGCGGCGGTCGTTACGGAAACAGAGGTGGTTCATCAGGATACGGCCGCTCTTTTTGGACTGCTGGCAACCCTTCAGCCTATAATTCTCCATACCCAAATTGGGCCTGTGGACCACACCTCCATGCCCTTACCCAACACAAAACAATTGGCGGCCCAACCCTCCTCAGCAGTCTCAGGCCCACTTTGCTGGTTCGGGCCATTACTCGTCTCCCCAGTTCGGGCCAAACCAATATGGGTATGATGCATTGTCCCCCTCTGATTTAAGTGCAGCTTTTAACAATTTGCAGATGAACCCGAATGCATCATGGAATAATGATATCATGGATACTGGGGCAGGATTGCATTCGGCACGCGACCCAGGTAAAATTGTAATTCCCACATCTTGTCCTGTACGCAGTTCAATTATGGTTGGTAATGGCACTTGTATACCAATTAGTAGCACGGGCACTGGCTTCCACACCCTACCCAACCGAACCTATATTTTGCCAAATATTCTATACAGCCCACACATAATTAAAAACCTTATTTCTGTACGACGTTTTACTCGTGATAATAATGTGTCTATCGAATTTGACCCGTTTGGTTTTTCTTTGAAGGATCTTTTCACTAAACGGACTCTTTCAAGACACAACAGTACCGGGGACCTCTATCCTTTCACTCCGCCTGAATTACCTCCACAAGCCTGCTTCATCACCACACCATCCCTCCCTTGGCACGAGCGTCTCGGTCACCCCGGGAATCAAATTTTAGATTTATTACATCGTAATTTTCATTTTTCATGTAATAAAGTCACTTTGTCTCATGTTTGCAACTCTTGTCAACTTTCGAATAGTAAACGTTTACCTTTTTCCGCTTCAAATTCTTTTACGTTTGCCCCATTTGATATTGTGCATTGTGACCTTTGGACATCACCCGTCACAAGCAAAACAGGTTACAATATTATATGGTGCTTGTTGATAATTTTTCTCACTTTATTTGGGTATACCCACTTAAATTTAAATCCGAGGCCTTTCCCACCTTTACTAAATTTCATACACTCATTGAAACACAAATTCAAAGAAAAATCAAAACTTTTCAATGCGATCTTGGAGGCGAATTTGATAATCATGCTTTCAAAAGCTTTGCCAATCATCATGGCTTGCTATTTCAGTTCTCGTGCCCTCAAACATCCTCACAAAATGGACGGGCTGAACGTATGATCTGTCGTCTAAATGACATCATACGTGCCCTCCTCATTCACGCACACCTACCCCCTGTTTTTTGGGTCGAAGCTCTACACTCCGCCTCCTACTTACACAACATCTTACCCACTAAACGCTTAAACTTTTATACACCCACATTTGCCCTATACCTTCGGCATCCCGACTACGATCATTTACGCGTATTCGGGTGTGCTTGCTACCCCAACACCTCCGCCACTTCACCACACAAGCTTCACCCTCGTGCAATTTGTTGCATCTTTCTCGGCTACCCCCCCCCCGGATTTCCGGGGTTACCGGTGCTTCGACCCAACCACCGGTAAAGTTCATATCTCCCGTCATGTAACCTTCGACGAATCGACCTTTCCTTATACCTTGCCACAAACACCCACTACCTACAATTTTTTAGACGACTCACCTCCTCCTGGCTTCTCCTTTACTCCATCACCACCCATTCAAACACCCGCACCTCCCCACCGGTCCACCGTCACTCCC
Organism: Helianthus annuus; assembly: GCF_002127325.2. Classification (NCBI taxonomy): domain Eukaryota; kingdom Viridiplantae; phylum Streptophyta; class Magnoliopsida; order Asterales; family Asteraceae; genus Helianthus; species Helianthus annuus. The sequence continues at coordinate 80,051,160 of NC_035436.2, read as the reverse complement.
TTTCCAATTACCTATAGTCGACTCCCGAAACCACCACCTCCTATCATCCCCCCACCTACGGCATCCATTGCCACAGCCCCACCCCCCACTGCCACAGCCCCACCTCCTATTACCACAGCCCCACCTTCGGCCCAAAACCCCTCGGCCCCACCTGTCACAAATCTTCACCCTATGACTACACGTTCCAAAGCCCGTTCCTCTACAACCTCAATTCACTTCACTCCCACCACACTCTCCCCTATTCCCAAGACCTATGCCAAGGCCTTTGCTGACACTAATTGGTTAAGTGCAATGAAAACTGAATTTTCTGCCCTACAGGATAATGATACATGGGAGTTAGTGCCACGATCCATGGACCGCCCTGTCATACGCTGCATGTGGCTTTTCCGCCATAAATTCTGGTCTGACGGGTCTCTGGAACGCTTTAAAGCCCGTTTGGTGGTCAACGGGAACTCCCAGACAGTGGGAATTGATTGTGCAGACACGTTCAGTCCAGTGGTTAAACCGGCTACTATCAGGACTGTTTTATCTTTGGCAGTCACCAGGTCTTGGTCGATCCATCAACTTGATGTTAAAAATGCTTTTCTACACGGGCATCTTAATGAGACGGTTTACATGCATCAACCTCCGGATTTTGTTGACAAACGGTACCCTCAATTTGTATGTCGTCTTAAAAAGTCGTTGTATGGTCTTAAACAGGCTCCACGGGCTTGGTATACCCGCTTTGCCACTTTCATCAAATCAAAGGGGTTTATCAGCAGTAATTGTGATCAATCTTTGTTTATTTTTAAGCGGGATTCAGCTAATGTTGCTTATTTGCTACTTTATGTCGATGACATTGTGCTGACAGCTTCTAATGACAAACTACTTCATGCTATCATCAGTGCATTGTCTCGGGAATTCGCCATGACTGATTTAGGACGACTTCATCATTTTCTTGGCATTAAAGTTGATCAGTTTTCCGCAGGCCTGTTCCTATCACAGCAACAGTATGCCAAAGAGATTCTTGCTCGTGCAAATATGTCGGCTTGTAAACCCTGCACTACACCTGTGGATCTCTCATCTAAACTTAGTGCGTCTGATGGACCGCCTGTTTCAGATCCGACACTATATTGCAGCCTAGCGGGAGCTTTACAGTACCTAACTGTTACTCGTCCAGATATCTCCTATGCAGTTCAGCAGGTTTGTTTGTTTATGCATGATTCGCGCGAGCCTCACTTTGCCTTCATGAAGCGGGTCCTACAGTATGTCCAGGGTACTCTTGACTACGGGATTCGCATTGTTCGATCTCAGTCTCATGACTTGGTTGCCTACTTAGATGCCGATTGGGGGGGTGCCCGGATTCTAGACGATCTACGAGTGGTTATTGTGTTTTTTTTTGGGATAATTTACTGTCGTGGTCCTCGAAACGGAAACCCACTGTTTCGCGTTCAAGTGCCGAAGCTGAATATCGCGGGGTTGCCAATGCAGTTGCCGAAGCCACTTGGTTACGTAATTTATTACTCGAGCTTCATACCTCCTTTGCGCCGGGCCTCTATTGTCTATTGTGATAATGTTTCAGCTGTGTATCTCTCTGATAATCCAGTGCAGCATCAACGTACCAAACATGTAGAGATTGATATTCACTTTGTACGGGAAAAGGTTTGCATCGGTCACATTAGAGTTCTACATGTTCCGTCTGCCTTACAATATGCTGATATCTTCACAAAGGGACTCTCCAAGCAGTTATTCCAGTCGTTTCGATCCAGTTTGAGCGTTGGTCCCTACCACGTTCAAACTGCGGGGGAGTCTTAGCCGATGAATATTCCAGAAAGAATATTAGCCACTATTTTAGGAATATATTGAATTGTATATATTTTGTATATCTCGTTTCCTTATTATACGATTGTATCATCCCTATATAAGGGGGTTTGTAAATCAATAATATTCATTCAGTTTTCATAAACTTTTAAGAAGAAGACAGCTCCAAATTGGAACAAATATAAAAAGCTAATTGCTGATCTTACTTCTGAATATAAAAAGAAGAAACAGGAGCTGGTAGATACTGAAGTGGACACTGCTGATGCCATAGCAAAATGGTCAAAACAGCATACTGGTGAAGCTTATGAAAGGCTAAAGAAAAGAAGGATAACTGTCTCAGACACTTCAAAAAGGCCTGACTACAAAAAGCTTCTACAACAGATTGAAAACCTCCAAAAACTATTCAAATCAGCAGATAATCCTATTCTTGTGTCAAACCAAGAAGTAGGAAAACAACTGTCTGAAGAAGAGGTAAAGAAAAGGGAAGCTGAGTACTTCAATGAAACCATCATGAAAATGGGTCTAAAAGAAGAGAGCTCAACAAAGCTTCAAAACCTTTTTAAGAAGGTATTAACTAAACCTGCATCACCAAACACTTCAACAGGCATGACAAACATTGAGAGGCAAGAGCTAATTGAAAAAGAGACTGCAGAATACATAGCTGCAGCAAACAATGTCATTGAAATGGCCTTCAAAAGAATGTCTGAAAGTCTGCAAGTGTTCACAAGGCCGACATCTCCAAACTCATCTAAAAATAAATCTCTCCCAAGAAACCCATTATGATTAAAAGTACTAAAGTGGATGTCTGATCAAAAGACCCACGTATTGACCTTGGTCAGATCCAATGGCGAAATGAAGTATATATCAAGGAAATAAGCACTAGGCCTTACTGTTGAAGATTTGCAGGATCTCCTTGAACTTACATTGTGTAGGGATGAAGATGACTTGAGTTCCAAGGAATTTGAAGCAGACTTTAAGAGACTAGCTAGGGAACTTCTGGTGAGGAATAAAGGTCCAGAATAATGAAGGGTTTTGGCATTATCTGTTCCAGGGGGAGATTGTTGGGATTGAACCCTACCAGAGGAACAGATAATGAAAGCCAAAACCGGATCACAACAGTGGACTCAAAATAAGCAGCTGTTTACACTTGGCTTTCCCCTTGACAGTGGTAATCTAACAGCTGATAGATCTTAAGTACTGCTCACTATAACAACTGATGAACCAAACAGTGATGAAACTCTAAAGACTGCTGAAGACAAACACTGTTGCTCTATCTACTATTGTTTCCGAAGTACTGCTGAAGACACAAGCACTGCCCATTCAAAAGACTGATCACCTTTGAAGAAAGCACTGATGCTCAACATCAGTGCTCAGGCTACAACAGCGGAACGTGAAGCAGTAGTTATCTCTTGTTTTGTATTGTACTTATAATCAGTTGTTACACATTAGTAGTTTGTATAGAACAGTGTTTATAGGTTGTTAGGTTGTTAGATGTCACTATCATGGTGACGTCAGCTTAGTTGCCTCAGTTGTTTGGTTTGCCTATAAATGGAACAGTACCCTGTACTGTTACATTTGATTGACTGAGTGGATTCTTCTTCTCCAGTCCAATCCTTTCATCTTGTGCAACCAACCTTGGGGTATCAGGCTGAGGGGGAGCTTAGTATTGTAAGCATGCTTGTAATCATTTGCTTTGTAATTTAATCATTCGACTTAATGTGAAGCAATTGTTTATCATACTATTCTCTTCTTTGGATTGTGTTTACAAAGTTTGTATTCATTTCTGCTACACTTTTCACTGTTTCATATTCTCTGAATGTTCAATTTATACAAACAAACACAATCATAAGAGCCTCTGATCCTAACAATGTGCCCTAACAGAATGGTGAAGCAGGAGCCGCAGCAGCAGCAGCCTCAACAATAGCAGCAACAGCAAGTAGCACACAGACGCACCTTCAACATTAACGTCTGTCAAGCTCAAGCCGACAACAATGTGGTTAATGGTACGTTTCTTGTGAATGGTATATATGCTTCGTGTTTATTTGATACTGGAGCCGATAACTGTTTTGTGTCATTGGAATTCGAAAGGCTCCTTAATCGTAAGCGCGCCCATCTCCCTTCGTCATTCGATGTTGAAATCGCCACCGGAAGAACCGTCGCTGTTAATTCTGTTCTTCGTGATTGTACTCTCGAACTCAACAATCACATCTTTCCAATCGACCTTATTCCGATGCAGCTCGGTAGTTTTGACATCATAGTAGGCATGGATTTTCTTCGTGAAAATCGTGCTGAAGTTGTGTGTTTTGATAAGATGATTTGCTTTTCGCTCGCTAATGGTGACTTATTATGTGTTTATGGTGAAACTGCTTCGAAAGGTCTCAAGCTCATGTCATGTATCCAAGCTAGCAAGTATCTCCGCAAGAAATACAGAGCTTTCTTGGCCAACATTGTAGTAGCGGAGGAGGAAAAGAAAGGTAATCCTGGAATAAAAGATGTCCCCGTTGTTTGTGAATTCCCCAACGTCTTTCCCGATGAGTTACCCAGTTTACCTCCAAGTCGTGATATCGACTTTCGTATTGTACTAATTCCTGGAGCTAATCCTGTTGCTAAAGCGCCTTACCGTCTCGCTCCCTCCGAAATGCGTGAACTCTCGAATCAGCTCCAGGAATTGCTTGATAAAGGCTTCATTCGCCCTAGCACCTCTCCTTGGGGCGCACCAGTCTTTTCGTCAAAAAGAAGGACGGGTCGTTCCGGATGTGCATCGACTACAGGGAATTGAATAAGCTGACCATCAAGAATCGCTATCCCCTGCCTCGAATCAATGATTTGTTTGACCAATTGCAAGGTGCCTTATGTTTCTCGAAGATCAATCTACGCTCAGGCTATCACCACTTACGTATTCAAGAGGAGGATATACCTAAAACCGCTTTTCGCATTCGATACGGCCACTACGAGTTCATTGTTATGCCTTTTGGTTTGACCAACGCACCCGTGGTTTTCATGGATCTGATGAATAGCGCGTGTGTAAATCATTTCTTGACCGCTTCATCATCGTGTTCATCGATGATATCTTGATCTATTCCAAGTCAAAAGCCGAACACGCGCAGAATCTACGTTTGGTTCTCGAGCTACTCCAAAGGAATCAACTCTATGTCAAGTTCTCCAAGTGTGAATTTTGGCTTGAGGAGGTTCAATTCCTCGGTCACATTGTTAATAGTCAAGGTATTCACGTCGACCCCGCGAAGATCGAAGCTGTTAAGGGTTGGGTTACGCCTAAGAACTCGTCTGAAGTCCGTTCTTTTCTCGAACTAGCGGGCTATTATCGCCGATTTATCGAAGGATTCTCAAAAATCGTCGTGCCGCTTACTTCTCTCACGCATAAAGACAGACCTTTTGTTGTCACACCCCTTTCTTAGGCGGAAGCACGAGGTGTGATCATGAAAGGTTCTCATTGCATACGAAAGGTAAACATACTACATGCTCGTAAAAATAACTTCAAACACCATTACGTAACAGAAAACATGGTTTAAGTGTTTACATCACGAGACAACACATTGTCTGAAAGTTTACAACTTTATTTAAAGTTAAACATAAACGACATCCAGGAGCATGAGTAAGACCGCGCGCACATCCACTTTAATTACCTGAAATACATGTGAGTTTTGGAAAAACGTCAACATAATTGTCACACCCCCAAAATCCACCTGCGGGGTATCACCGCTTGGGAGCGTGACTGACCAGGATCAAGCCACCAATCATATTGAACATGTAATTAATATTAAGTAAAATAAATGTAAACCATCCATCCAATACGATAGGTGTTCAAAACATAACCATAGTTCCAAAATGTAGCGGAAGCATAGTAAATAATCCAACAATAGTTAATAGTTTTAAATGTCATAATAGTTCAACGTAGAAACCACGATCCTTGTCCACAACGACCCGCTTCTCCAGTGCAAGCTCCAAGTACCTAACGATCTGCAAGGCATGTAACAGAATGATCAACAAACTAGTTGAGCGAGTTCACAGTAAGTAAGTGCGTAACAGTAAGTAACGGGTGGCTCTACTGGGCCAATAGTAAGTTATACAGGTGGGGGCTTCCCATGTTATGTGACCACTAGACTATTCGTATCAACTACTCGTATCATCCCTGTTCTTCATCCGAGAACAGTAGCGCGTATGGGGTGTGCGTAGGTTTTACGCACGTATCCTTCACAACCGAGGATAGAAGTAAGTAATGCGTACACGTAGGTTTTACGTGCGTGCCTGACATCCGAGGCAGTAATTGGCATATGACCACGTAGGTGTTATCCTAACCTACGGAACCGAGGATAGAAGTAAGTAATGCGTACACGTAGGTTTTACGTGCGTGCCTGACATCCGAGGCAGTAATTGGCATATGACCACGTAGGTGTTATCCTAACCTACGGAACCGAGGATAGAAGTAAGTAATGCGTACACGTAGGTTTTACGTGCGTGCCTGACATCCGAGGCAGTAATTGGCATATGACCACGTAGGTGTTATCCTAACCTACGGAACCGTCCTGACATCCGAGGACCATGGTAGGTGATAGTCTAGGAAAAGCATATATACGTTCTTAGTCAATGGTAACCTTTATCCCATTCCCACGACCCGGGAATCCCATGCCTTAGTAGGAGTGTGAACTCACCTTGGTTTGCTCGGTATGCTCTGCTCTAGGGTTTATCAAACGTCTAAGTCCGTTTCACACGACCTAGGATATGTTGCATATGATACGATGTAAGTGCTTGCATCAATTTACGGTTTACAAATCATTGACATTCAAGAGACTGTGTTTTGTGTGCTTATTGTATGCAGGATGATATCACATAGATCGTTCATTCATGCAGGATTATACTGTTGCATTCAGTATCATACACTCATATACAGAATCATACATCACGTAAACAGTTAATCATATTCATATAGTTCATGCGTCGCATCTTTGATTACACAGTTTAATCTAACGTAATTGTTAACCTGGTTACCACTGATAACATACTGAACATGTTATTTTCGTTAATAAGCTTAACAGGTTAGTCATTATATAGTATGCAGCTCATTGATTCAATTTAAACATCACATAACATTAGACAGACAGACAGGGCCTTGCCCTTCTAAAACTCAGACAAGTATGGGGGGGTCTCCCCTGTTCAAAACTCGGATAACACATGATATATCATACAATAAACTCGGCCCATCATGTCACACACACAACCTCGGACCTTGTGATTTAAATGATCGGACCAATATTACAAAGCCATAAACTCGGACAAAGGTTGTGAATAAACTCGGACCATCTATTAACAATTAAACTCGGACCTTAAGTCCATTAATTAACTCGGACCACCAAGGCCCAAACAAAATCGGACATCAACTAACTTTCATAATAAACTCGGATAGGCATGCAATGATTAAACTCGGACAAGCACATAGTGATTAAACTCGGTTAAGCATATAAAGTCGGACCATGTGAGTTTGGTTAAACTCGGTCCATTCATGTTACATTAAGTTCGGACAAGGTGTTAAATAAAATACTCGGACATTTGCATTGCTTAAACTCGGACCAAAGTATTATACATTAAAGTCGGACCAATGTTAATCAATAACTCAGACCTTATGCACATATCATTAAACTCGGTCCAACACATACTCGGACCATTTGATTTTTATTAAATAAACTCGGCCTACATGTCTATTCAATAAACTCAGACAGAATGATAACCATTATACTCGGACTATTATACACTCCTTCACAAACCTCAGACAAACATTCAATCACACGATCCTTGCATCATAACAGTTACGCATACGAACAAAACCCTAATTCTATTCATAGTGACGGCAGAATCATAACCAACCCACCTATGATCAACAATTCATCATAGCAAGAACAATCAAATCGAGCGTACAACTATTCATATTCGTTTCTCAACAATTAGAATCCTTAAACACAGAAACATCACATGTGAAACTAGGGTTTTCCATGAACACAAGAATCAAGAAATCAATAAACAATCAACGCACAAATCATTAACAATTACCTTGAATGATTCTAGAGGAAGAGGAATCAAGTGTGATGATTATCTAGTGCCAATGATGATGGTGATGATTGCTAGAGAGATGAATGTACGTGCTTTGGTTTTTGTGCCAAATGATTAGTGAAAGAGTTTAGGGTTATGTATTACTAGAATTCCACTAATTGTCCCCTACATCCTCAAGTATTATATTTTACAATAGTGCACTATTCCAATTAATTACACAGTTTCACCACCAAGTTTACACATTTGACAAGTTTATCATAATTAACACATAGTCATGCACAATCACACAATACACTTCATTATACCAAAACGTAAACAATTCCATAGTAATCAATTGTGCAATTTAAACAGCTAAACAATATTTGAACGTGCAATAAATGCGAAATAAGAATCTTGGAAATTCGAGTTGTCACATTATCCCCAACTTGAAAGAAATTTCGTCCCGAAATTTGGTACGCACTCACTGAGGAAGCTAGGTAAGTTATATCGTTCACTGGTTTTCCTGGGGTGTCACAATAATGTTGGTGTGAATTCATGCAGTTCTTGTATTGAACGTTTGTATACTTAGTATGAAAACGTGATATGTGTCTTGTAAAAATAAAGTATTCTTGTGTAAATAAAGTATTCTTGTGGTATGAACCAAATAAAGTATTCTTGTGTATGAACCTCGTACAAATAAAGTATTCTTGTGGTATGAGCTATAAAGTATTCTTGTATGTATCAGGGTTGTTAATGGGTTGCAAGGCCATTAACATGTGACACGACATAGGAAGTCACCAAACCATAGGCATTTTTCTAGTTGTCGATTCACGACGGGGACATAGAAGCACTACTCGGTACTAGTTTTCACCAAGAGTGTGGCTGCCCGGTCACCCGTTAGATCTAACCTTTTGTTCTGCGGTCTTAGTATGTACACGATTAATGGTGCTTATGGTACCCTATTCGTGACACGATTTCTCGTATCATTCCTCAAAACGCATCATACTTGGTACTAGTTATCACCAAGTGTGCTTCTCGTTTTTGTATTCATCATACCATTTATAAATATTGTAACATTCGTAACATGTATTTCACCCCCGAAGTTATAAAACCGAAAACAGTTAAAAGAAAAAAGGGAAGCATGAATTCACAACTTTGCGTTCCTACGTCGTAAACTTCACCAGATTTGCTTATCTAGCTTCGTGACCTAAACGTGTTTTATTAACGTTAGTCACTAGACTTGTATCGCACAATTACAGTCACTATCCTTTGTATATGTTTTCTTGTGTTAAAAATAATTTATATTTTTAACTATGTGTCTTACTTATTTTATTTTCTCGAAAATAAATATAGGTATCTTGTATTTTTCACCCGAATTATGTTCTTTGTCCAATACTTCATTTAGTGTTCATAACTTGTCCAAGTTATTTATTCTACCAAGTAGTATATTTTCATAAATGTATTTTCATGTATGTGTCTAAGCATATTGTATGTGTATTCTTGTGCTTTTTACTTCTTATGAGTATTTAGCATATTTTCAAGTCCTAATACACTATTACATGTAATACATACTACATACACTTAGCACAAAATTTGTGATCAATAAATATATATATTTTTCTCAAAATATACATACTTAATATCAATTTTAGTCTTGAAGAACTCATCACCTCTTAACAAAAATTAGGGAAACCTTGGTAAATATTTTTAGATACATTTTTAGGGAATAAGTTTCTCAAAAACTTATATTTTTCTAAGTGTCAAAACTTATAGAAATTTTGACAGAGTTTCCCCTAAAAATGAAGGTTTCCCATGTTTTCAAAACATGTGTTTATTTTCTTTTAAAATCATCATCAACATCAACAACACAATCAAGTCTTACCATATGCCTAAATCATGTAATTCACACTACATCATGAACTTGAAGTTCTTGTAAAATCTTGTAGTAACTTACCATGTTATTTAGTAGGTCTAGTTACCCTTAAAAACATGGTTGTTTGTTTGTAAATCATGTTATTAAAGGATTTGGTCCTTTACAACTTGTAATCAAATTTCACAAAAATGTTTATTTGTAACATCTTCTTGTTTCTCTAGTATCTTTACACTTATTTCATTACCAAAAATAGTGTAAGTTTGAGTAAAAATCATGATCTTCTAAAAATCATATTTTAAACTTGGTTCTTTTAGAAAAACCACCCATGAATCTTAGATTCACAAGATTACTAGCTTGCTTTGATTAATATTTTACCAAGAAATTATTCATTCATCTTGTTCATGACTAGACAAGAAGATGATTATTCTAGGTTGTTACATAATCATCCCCCTACTTGCTAGATTAAGTGTTTAAACATCATCTAGCAAGCTTCATGTGGTGATTAATCATCATTATCTCAAATAAACAACAACAAATATCACACATATGCAAAACATCACTATTTCATCAAGATTCATCATGCATATAAGCTTTATGTTCAAGTTTCATGAATATGTCTTTTAATGTTCTAATGATAATCAACATGTTATATCTTTTAACTAATCAAAATATGAAGTAAACAAGATCAAGAGAGCTTTACCACTAGCTTCAATCTAGGGAAGAATACTAGAACTTGAAGATGACAAAATGGTTGGATAAAAGCATACGAATGAGGTCCTTCAAGTTCCGTGAGCACCGAGCTTCGTTAGACACCTTGTATCACCTTGTAGTACACTTGAATTGGATGGAGCTTGCAAGAAAGTGGTGGTGGTGTGTGGGGTTACTTGCGGCCGAGAGAGGGGGAAGGAAGGGAGTGAGTGGAGTGTTAATGAGAGTGATGAGTTCTAGTTCATCTTATGAACAAGTTTGAGCTTTACACAATGGTCCATATGTCTCCTTAAGTACAACCATTATCTTATCATATCTATAGGAGATTTAAGCAAGATCCATGAGGATTTAGAAGATCAAGGGAAAATCTTGGAGTGGGGCCCTCCATGACCGTTCACTCTTTAGGGGGGGGGGCAAATTGTAAATTTCAATGGTAAGTTAAGTTGTTAGTTGAGAACCAAGTGTATTGATTAGTGTTTAAGTGTATGACGTGTTATATAGTGTGTTAGGGTGTTAGGGGATCATAACTAGCTTAGAAATATTTAAACAATGCTTCTAGCAATATTTTTGTGTTCCGGGTAAAGTCCGGTATTTCGGTTAGATACCGGCTCGTTAAAGTGCTAAATTGCACCGTTTAGTGTCTTTTAAGTACCCTTTTGTAACCCTTTCAATTCCCAACACTTAGGGAAGTATTCTGGATGATAAATCATGATTTCTGCATAATATTTATGCGTTAAATGCTGATTCATAGCTGAATTTAATAAAATTTTGCACTTAAAGTGCGTTTCGGGTGCTTTTTAGTGCCTATTTTAGCTTCCGGAAAGCCTATATGTTAACCCTTGTATGTACTCTTGGGTTTTAATGTATTCTTGTCGTTGGACCTACACCTAGGCTCCAATTCTATTGTCTAACTGCTTTCTGCAGATTTGTTGACACAATGTGTCTTACCGGTGAGTTTACTAGTATTTCTGACGCAACGTTGTTCATTAATGCATAAAGTAATTCTTGTAGTATAAAACGTGCATGAATTCACAAGTATATCATGTAATCAAACAATGTTGATATTTAAGCACATAATTGCAGTCATTAAATAATAATTAAAGTGTACGGATATTACCGGTTTGGTGCTAGTTGTCACATTTGTCTGGGGAACTGGATAAGAGACTGCCTTTCGAACCTTTAAGCACATGCTTTGCAATGCTCCCGTTCTTGCTTTACCCGACGGAAACGATGACTTCATTGTCTATTGTGATGCCTCGAACCTTGGTCTCGGTTGTGTGCTCATGCAACGGGACAAGGTCATCGCTTACGCGTCTCGTCAGCTCAAGATCCACAAGAAGAACTACACAACCCATGACCTCGAGCTAGGCGTAGTTGTTTTTGCGTTGAAGATTGGGCGACACTACCTTTACGATACTAAGTGTACGGTCTTCATCAACCATAGGAGCCTACAACACATCTTCAGCCAGAAAGAATTGAGTATGCGTCACCGCCGATGGGTGGAACTTCTCAACGATTACGACTGTGAGATTCGTTATCATCCTGGTAAGGCAAATGTCGTTGCCGATGCCCTTAGCAGACGCAGCTATTTGCATAGCGCTCGTAATATTCCCGCGCAGCATCATCTCGAAACTCTCATCCGCGAAGCCCAACATGCTTGCTTTACCGAGCGTACTTTGAAAAAGGAAAAGATTCTCAATGATGGAGCCCAGCTAGTGAATAAGTCGAATGGGATATTCTACTATCTGGACCGAATCTGGATCCCTAAGCGGACCGATTTACGACAGATTCTGATGGACGAAGCCCATAAGTCTCGATATTCTATTCATCCCGGTGCCGATAAAATGTACCAGGACCTTCGCTACAAGTACTGGTGGTCGGGCATGAAGAAAGATATTGCTCTCTATGTTTCGAAGTGCCTGACTTGCTCGAAAGTCAAGGCCGAACATCAAAGACCCCCTGGCTTACTCGTCCAACCCGAGATTCCTATGTGGAAGTAGGAGAGTATAGCTATGGACTTTATAACGAAACTTCCGCGCACGCCATCAGGCCACAACAGCATCCGGGTTGTCGTTGACCGCTTGAACAAATCTGCTCATTTCCTGCCAATTCGAGAAGACTACAAGGTAGAAAAATTAGCCCGAATCTACACCACTGAGATCATTAGTCAACATGGGACGCCTCGCGACATCATCTCTGACCGCGATGGTCGGTTTACCTCGGGTCTATGGGAAACGTTTCAATCTGCTCTCGGTACTACGCTTAATCTAAGTACCGTATTCCATCCCTAAATCGACGGTCAGACTGAAAGAACGATTCGTACCTTTGAATACATGCTCCGTTCGTGTGTCATAGATTTCAGTGTGAGAATGGTGAGAACACTTATGTATCGTCCGATCAAAACAATCTATGGACTAGATTGGCGCGGTGGCATTTTCGTAAATAACATCAATCTTATTACGTGGACGCGCTTCATTAAGGGTAAAAGGGTCTTTTGACTTCTCCACACAAAACGCCATCTCATGAAAATAAAACGCCAAACAAATAATACACACCATTCTAACTAAAAACGCCATTAGATATAAAACGCCAAACTTAATTATAATAAAAGCCCGCCAAAAAAACGGCCAAAAAAATCCTATATATACAACATCTCAGACCTTCAACTAAAAAACACACACAAAACCCCAAACGCCATATTTAATATATATCATTCGTCTTAGAAACGCCAAAAACCCCAAACATCAAATATCTTCTAAAGCAAAATGTTTATTTGAAATTCAGTTTGGTTGTCTGTAAGCTTTCGCTCAATGTAATGGACAAAATCCTTAAGTAAGGATATTGTCCATTTCATTGAGTAAAATCTTATTGACTTATCATCAACTTCCATCCAATTTATAACGCCAAAACATAAAAAAACATTATTGAGGTTTGTTGTCAATAAAGTTTAGCTGTATGTGGTGGACAACATTGTCAGTTATCTTTCTTAACTGAGGATTAACAATGTTGTCCATCACCATACAGCAAAACGTTATTTGATTTTAGCATGATCAAATTTAGAGTTTTAAGATGGTTTATTTAGTGGCGTTCTTTTTCTCAGTAAAACTCCAAAATGTTAAAAAATCAAACATCATTCAATGGAAATTCAAGGATTGTTGGCTGAAAGGGTGTAAACTCAATAACATTTTGCTGCATGAGATGGACAAATATTATAGAAAAAGAAGCTGATTTCAGACTTTGTGCTTCCACACGGCGACAAAAAAAAACTACTTCGAAAAACAAAAATAAAAAAAACATACAAAAGTCGAAACAGCCAGTGAAGATGCTGCAAAAGAAGAAAGAGACTGGTGACAGTGAAGATTTGGAAGATCAATATATATTTTTAAATTTTCTTTTTCAGTTGATTGTTATATAATAACAACGCCATATCTACTAAAAACGCCACATAGCCAAATGCTTGTCAAAACGCCAACATGCCATAAAACGCCCCAAAAACTACCAAACCATAATAAAATTACTTTGGACAAGTATTATAAAAACCCAAAAAATAAAAAAAAATAAAATAAAATAAATAAATAAAAACCAAACTTGAAAATGTGACAAGAATCACTAACTACAAATCAGTAAAACTGAAGAGAGGGAAAATTTATTATATTAGAATCTAAAACACCAAACTTGAAAGATGGGACGTGTTACAGACTTCAGAGATAAAGCTTATCAAAAACAATAATTACAAACAGTAACTGAAACGACGAATACTTTATTATAATAATGCACCGCCTAACTTACGCGCCAAAAAGACATCCTATAAAATGATACGTCTCAGCAACTTCCATTTGATCAAACCAAAAAAACAAACGCCTATACTACTAAATACCACTCACTGTAAAACGCCAAAAAATAAAAAAAAATCAAAGATTGCTAATATGCTTTCTTGGATATTCAGTATTGTTCTTCGTGAAGTTTTACTGAATGAATTGTTAGCTAAGGGGAGTAACTCAGTAAGATTTTGCTGCATGAGATGGACAAAAATTCAAGAAAAAGATACCGATGACAGTCATATGTCATTTTGTATTCTTTGTTCTTGAAGAAGCCTGGGATGAGGAGAAGAGATCAATGACACTGAAGAGTGGGATGATTACAAAGATGGAGATCAAGATGAAGAAAAAGCGAAAAACTCACCCATACGTCATAGATCAATCTCCCCAAACATTCACAAAAAGCCACTTCAACAGACGAGCAGGCAAAATAATCAAACCGATGGGTTTGTTAAGTTTTACATAAAACATCATATATTTGGTGACAGTTCTTGTAATATTAAAGAAGAGAGAGGCTGATGACAATGAAAATTGTGAAGAGAGATCCGATTATGATTTTTAATTTATTTTCTTCGCTTCTATTTTTTTCATGTGGTTGTAATATAATCTTACAATTGTAAAACGCCAAGATACCACAAACGCCAAAATGTATATAAAAAATAATAGAACAATGGGCCATCTTGTTTAAACGACTTGAAAAACGTCATTCAGAAAGATTTCCTGACCCCCTGGGTTCCAATGACATACGATTTGAATAAAACGCCATAAACGTCAAAATGTTAATATATTGAAACAATTTAAACGCCATTAATTATTGAATTTGGTTAACACCAAAAATCTTAAACCCCAAAAATAAAACAATATTGTGAAAAGCAGAACTGAAAAAACAGAAGATAAAAGGACAAAAAAGCTCCCCCGCCCTTCTTTATGCCGCGTGACACGTGTTGGGCCAGGATGCGTTCTCACTGTTCTCACACTTTTAAGCGTTTTCTCCTGATCCCGTTTCTATATATATATATATATATATATATATAGGGAGGGGCTCATGCGAGAACCACCCTTATTGTGAGAACCTTGAGAACCAATGTGAACACAACCTAAAATAGCTAAAAAAACCTAACCCCCCCCCCCAAAAAAAAAAAAAAACCTAAACCCCCCTCCCCCACCCCCCAAAAACCTAAACCCCCCCCCCCACCCCCAAAGCTAAAATGCTAAAAACTAAACCCCCAAAAAACCTAAAAAAATCTAAAAAAATCTAAAAAAAATCTTAAAAAAAAAATTTGAATTTTTTTAATATTTTTTATGATAAAATCGCTACTTTTAGAAGCCAAAATTTTTTTTTTTAATTTAAAAAAAAATTGGCTTCGAAAAGTAGCGATTTTTTTATAAAAAATATTAAAAAATTCAAAAAAAAAAATTTGTGTGATTTTTAGCTATTTTTAGGCATTTTTGGTGTGTTCACATTGGTTCTCGCGGTTCTCACAATAAGAGGTGGTTCTCGCATGATCTTCTCCCTATATATAATATATATAGGGGGAGGTTCATTTGAGAAGAAAATTAAATTGAGAAGAAAAAGAACAAAGGATACAATTGTAAAACATTAAATAGTTTTTCTCTCATCTCATTTATTATTATTTTTGACTAATTAATTAGTCATAAAGACTATCATCCTCCACACTAAAATTTTTGCCTAGACACATCAAAATTTATCCTACACGGTTTTGAAATTTATCATACACATACTGAAATTTATCCTACACAACTCGTAATTCATCCTACACACCTCATAATTTATCCTACACTTTAAAATAATTTTTTTCTTCTTTGAAAAAATATATATTTTTTTAAAAATAAGTTACAATTTTAATTTAGTTAGCTATTAAAAATGAAGACTAACAATTAATGATCTATCTAATTTTACCAATATACCCTTACACCCATATTAAATACAAAAATTAAATGAAGTAAAAGGAAGCATTCTTATTGGTTAAAGATTGTTCTTTTTTTATTCTTACAAAAAATTTCTTCTCATTTGAACCCTCCACTATATTGATATATATATATATATATATATATATATATATATATATATATATATATATATATATATATATATATATATATCAATATATATATATAGTGTGAGGTTCATTGGGGAACACTAAAAAAGTGGGGAACCGGGGAACACTCTTCACAATTTAACTTAACATGTTAAAAATCAATTTTTTTAAATTTTTTTTTCGACGCTTTTCTTTATATATGCTTTTAGAAGCATTTTTAATAAAAAAATCAAGAACTAAAAATATAAAAAAACAGTTAAAAAAGGCTTAATTTTTTTTACAAAGATGATTTTTTTATTGGAATAGTTTCTATCCATTTTTATAAGGAAAAGCGCTGAAAAAAATTTAAAAAATTGATTTTAACATGTTAAGTTAATTTTATAAGATACATTTTTTTTATATTTTTTAGTTTTTTATTAAAAATGTTTCTGCATGTATGTATATGGAAAAGCGCCAAAAAATTTTTAGAAAAAAATGATTTTTAACATGTTAAGTTGAATTTTTTAAAGTGTTCCCCGGTTCCACACTTTAGTGTTCCCCAGTGAACTCTCCCCTATATGTGTTTGTGCGCGCGCGCACGCGTGTGTGTGTGTGTGACTGTTATCTCAAAAACTTTAAATATTGCGAGAACTGTAAGGACTAAGAAAAAACAATCAAAATCTTGAGAACCTGGTGGACTATAAAATGCATGCCATATCCATAAATCTTGAGAGGCCACCGCTTCGAGCATAATTTTCGTGTACGTGTGACCCCCCCCCCCCCCCCCTCATATTTGGCCCCGCAACTCTGTTGGATACATTCTCCAAACAAAATGTGTACAATCAAGATTACCCAACATCCCAGGAACGTGATGTTTCTCCTTATGAGCTTGGTACAAAAACGCTACGTTGTGGCTTGTTGGTCTACGTAAGAACTCGGAAGCGTATAAATTATATACCGTTACACAAGAAAATTCTAGACACTTACGGGAAGTTCTTTCGGCCATATTTACTTACTCGTCCTTCTCGTCTGGAGGTTTACCGGTTGCAAGTTGTTTAATTGCCGATGTAACTTTTTGCAACGGTGTAAAACTCTTCTTCATTCTCCCATCCATGCCCTCTTGAAACCACGAGTTATTCGCTTGCACGTCACTCACAATTTTTAAGAACAACATTTTCGACATACGAAACCTATGATGAAAAACTTCTTCGTTGAATTTGGCTCCTCGAAAAAACAATCTGCCATAAGGGTTTCATGGCCTTTCTCTCGATCACGACGGGCAACTTTTTTTTCTAGATGTGCATGTGCCTTCTAGTGCAGCTTGCTCGATGAGATTTTAGAAAAAAAATTAAGTTACTATCGCTTGAGGAAGAATCTTCATCTTCACTAATGTCGAATGGAATGAACAGCGGTATCTCATCCGCTACCTTTTAGAAAATATGGTTAAATTTTTGGAATGTGAAATAAAGGATTTGGTTGATAGAAGTTTGGATTGAGAAGAGAAATGAAAAATGGTATTGTTTATAAAGAAAATTGTAATTTTTTTTTATTTAAATGAATATAACAGCTAGAATTCAACAGTAATAAACAGTACTTTTTCACTCAAACAATCGGTGACTACTCTGTGGAAACAATATACCGAAAACCGCAAGGGGAGCGGCGGCGGGATGCCTCTCGGCAAAAACCTTCACCGATTCACTCCCTGAAAAGTGCCTCTATCACCCATGGTGAAGCTTATAGAAAGTTTTAGGTCCGGCGACTTCCGTTTCACAGTCGAAAATCTCAAGCTTCGCCACTAGTACCTCAATTTGGACATCAACGTTTTTCCAGAGAAGATATTACTAAGTCAAAATCATATTACAACCTTCATACAAACAATACTTTGGGTTTAGGAATCTTATTAGACATGTCACTATAAACCCGACTAGTTTATTAAAAAATTTAGACTCGATTAGTCAATGTTCAAGTTTATATTTGTCATTCTTTTGATAAAAATCAAATCAACTAAGTTTTAAGTAAACGTCATAATTTCTTTTTTAATATTTTCTTATTTCGATATATATGAGTTCAACAGGTGGTAAGCAGTAACACCGCACATGTTAAGGGGCAGAATTTTGTGTTTAGCAGGGTAGGGTTTGCTATTCAGAAAGGGGTAGCGGCGCAGCTTGTTGCTCGTCTACCTGTCATTAGTTTGTAATCGTATTGCGTTTGTTTATAATATACAGAAAGGAGCATTTATAATATAAATATATAAGGTAAGGATTATTTCAGAACTCTAAATAATTGCAGAAGTTAGAGAACTCATAATAAACAATCTTTCTACTAATATATTTTTATATTTAACATTGTTTAAGGGTATTTTTTTATCATTTATTATGATTCCATTTGTGTTAAGAGTAGTTTTATCATTTTTTCATATTTAATTTTATAATTACATATACGTAAATTGATTTATTTACACATATGTAAACTAGTTCCATTAGACATATGTAAATTAGTTATTACACATAAATAATTTGGCTTTTCATATATATAACCATAAAAATACATATAACATATCCTTAAATAATGTTAAAATATATAAATAAAATAATTGTTAATTATTGGTTCAGAAAGTTCTGTAAATTACAAGTTGACAAAAAGAACAATAATATCAAACCCCGAATGTTTGACTGCTCCTTGTTTGCAAAATTGCAAAGATCTAAATACCATTTGTATTCATCTTTTCGCAGCCCTAATTCCTCAATTCTGAAACATAAGCCAACACCCATAAAAAATAACAACCTAATATATAAAGTTATTCGGGTTGATTAATTAGGCATGTTCTATTGTATCTTGTAACTAAATTGGCAGCATGTTAACTTTAAGATAGGTTAGTTTGCGTTATGTTCTATCTTTAATATAGGTTAGTTTACTTTATGTTCTATCTTTAATCGGGTCAAAAGGTTGACCAGTTTTCTAAAGGAGCGTTTGGTTCACGGAATGTTTTGGAATTAGAATTTGTATAGGAATTAGAACTAGAATTTGATGGAATTGGATTTGGAATTTAAACATTCCAATTAGAATTGGAAATTGTTAGAACTGGAATCTCAATTTCATTTTTGATGTATTTAGTTGTCAAATGAATTGGAATCCATCACCCTGGCACCCACCACCCCCGGTTCGGGTCGAAAAGGTACAGGTCGAAATGATACGGGTCGAAACGGTTCGGGTGGAAACAGTACGGGTCAAAATAGTTTGCGTCTAAACGGTTTAGGTCGAAATGATTCACATCGAAACGGCTCGCGTAGAAACAATATGGATCGAAACGGTTCGGGTCGAATGAAACGGTGCTGGTCGAAATCGTTCGGGTCAAAACGATCGAAGATTCTAATGAATTTACTTTAATTCCATCACATATAGGAAGGATTTTAAATTCCTTTAATTAAAGGAACTTGAAGAAATTAATGCTAAATTCCAATTCCAATTTTCATTATTAACCAGACACATAAAGATTGGAATTGAGATTCTAATTCCATGAAATTCTGTGAATCAAACATCTTAAAAGATTAAATTCAGATTACAATTCCCTTAAATTCCATTGAATTTCTATGAACCAAACGCACCCTTAAATTTTATGAACCAAACATGTTAAGAGTATTCAAATGCATTAGAGCCTCATTAACTAGCCAAAAATGGACACAGAAGGATGCCACGCTTGCCATCCTTAAATCTTACAGATACAAAAACTGAATCTTACAGATACAAAAACTTCTACCTTCCTATGCTTTGAGATTTCAACATGCACGTCAGCTCAACAAACCTACCTGGTGGGCCCAACTTTTGAACCCAACGAATGACGTCCTGCCACGTCATCAGTCTCTAAACCGCCCAAATAATCCGATCTTCTCCCTGACGCGAACCGGATCATGCCTCCCAATGCATCCGGTTCAAAAGGCATTCCCGGTTCACTGTTTACCGGTTTTACACTCACCCACGTCCTCCTTGAACCGGATCTTTCTCCGAGTTTTTTCTCCTTTCCCGACGTCGTTTCACTGTTTTTTCTCCGGTGATCTTGAAAACCGAATAACGACAGTATACGAGACATCAAACCGGCTTTATGCGCCCTACCGGTTCCTGATCGTTGACATGCAGATTTGACCGGTTCAACTGCTTGTTCTGCTAAGTTCCTACGGCTCTTGGATCTAACTCTGCCAATACACGAAACCTTCGGAGACGACGGTTCCGTCGCTCGAACCGCGAAGGAATACATCTTCTTCGGGAACAGCCGTACGTTTAGCGGTTTACACTGCCTACACTTTAAATCAACATAAGTCGTCTTCTGCGTTTTAGGCAAACCAATTATGGGAGCTTTCGGTTTCAAGCTCACTGAATACCGCTGCGAGCTCGGATTCGAGTGGCTAGGATTCACACTCTGACTCAAGCCCATCGAGTTGAAGTTTCCTTTGGTCGATTCCTTCCGTTCTAAGAAGGCGTTTTCAGCGAACCAGTCGAACTCCGCGTCTTTAGATAACCAGAATGATTCCGATGGAACTTCAACTACTGTACTATCTGGAATATCCAAGTCATCAGTGGCGCAAACATTTTTTAAATCAAGCTGTTGCATTTTAGATCAAATGCTCACAAATTCTGTTTGTTTGTATGATTGTATGCTTGTGTGAGAATAAAAGAAATGCTACTAAAGGTTTTTATAAGGGGAAATAATATATTTTACGTAAAAACTATGGGTTGGAGGGAGACTTTTGGAAAACTCCACGTCCTTTCTCTTTCTAGAAGACTACTCACCGTCACCCCGACAGCCGACAAATATTGTATACCAAATTTTCTTTCGGGTTATGATAAAAAACAAAACAAATAAATAAATAATTAAATAGGTACAACCCCTTTTTTCCAAGAAAAATATGTATTTAATTTTTGAAGTAATTTAAACTACTACAAAGTTGGTGACCTCAACCGGTAATAGTTCAGCTCTTTAATCGGGCAAAAAGGGCGGTAGGGGTAATAGTGTCAGGCAGCTGCCTGTCACTCACCTATTAACCCAACAAAATTACGATTTTATCCTTATTTAAAATTACGATTTTGCCATCAGTTCAAATTTATGTTTTCGTCCCCGCTTAAAAATAAATTTACGCTTTTGCTCCCAGCTAAATATTTCAATTTTACCTCTGGTTAAAAAATTACGATTTTGCCCCGTTTCAATTTACAGTTTTACCATTAGTTTTTTTTCTTTAAAAATACGATTTTCCCATAAGTTCAATTATGTTTTTACCCCCACTTAAAATAAATTTACGCTTTTGCTCCTGGCTAAAAATTCCAATTTTGCCCTCGGTTCAAAATTACAATTTTGCCCCGTATAAAGGTATAGTTTTGTCATTAGTTTTTTTTTCTCACAGCCAAGTTACGATTTTACCCTCAACTTAACTTTACATTTTCCCCACCGTTTTTGTCTGTTTTCCTGGTGACATTACAATTTTGCCCCCAGTGTAAAATTACAGTCGTGCCGGCAACTTCCTGGCACTCTCCCGTTGGTCCATTTATTTACAATTTATCTCCGAATTAAAATTATGATTTGACCTTCAGTTAAAAATTACGTTTTTCCCATCGTTTTAGTTTTTTTTTACCAAAACTATAAAGGTTTTTTGTTTTAATTGGTTTACTCGATTTAATTTTTTTTCGTCTCAAGGAGTTGCCTAACACTAGCTCATTAGTCCTGAAAAATTACAGTTTTGCCCTGAGCCCAAAATTACGGTCTTATCATCGTTTTTGTTTTTTTTTCCTAGCAAAATTATAGTAGTCTTTTTTTAATTGGGTGAGAATTATTCGGCCATCGCCCCGCAACGCGGGCGGGGCATCTACTAGTTTTATACATATACCCATTTTAAAAAATGTTAAAAATTTCATTTTACATAATATATATGTCCAAAAAAATGTAACATGCAAATTTTGAACATTTTTTTTAAAAAAAAAACTAGTAGGCGTTTTTTACATTTTTTTTATAAAAATGTTTAAGTACATTTATGTTATATTCCCTATTTTTTTAGAAAAAAATAAAAATGTTACGTAGGGTTTCTTGTGTTTTCTCAACTCAAGTGAGTTTTCGTTTTATTTTTCACCTATATATACATGCACAACCCTAACCCTAGTAATATTTTCATGAAACGGCCAAGACTCACTTCTCTCTCTTGATCTCTATAGTGTTCAGTAACGTGTCCTGATCTTGATTATAGTTCTTGTACACACTTACACGATTATTGGCTGCGTTTTATATATGTGATTAACATGAAACATGATTCTTTTATGCTAGGGTTAGGGTGTTTAACAAGATATCGATTGTTTATGAAGTTTATGCGTTTATATGTTTAGTATAGATTCACGTATGCTAGGGTTTCGTTTATTCATTAATGTTGGATTGGTATTTGGGGTTATACATGATGTACGGGTCGGATTTAGGTTAAACAAGATTATAAACACGTTTTTATGAAGAGCTGAAAGTAAACAGATTTTGTCCGAATTTTACATCCGAATTGTATCGGCTGTAACGGGTCAAAACATAAAGAAATATACTATTTCTTGAATCTAAAACGTAGTATTTTGAAATACGCTTCAAACGTCACTGGTTTCGTAAATTTTTGACAAGATTAAGTCACTCAAATGAATTTTCTGTATCAAAGGTTCAGGCTGTATTTTCTGGCAGAATTTGCAGCCTATTACGAATCTTATAACTTGGTCTAGGGTTGGGGTTAATACTTGAGTTTTTTACAGTAGGTAGTCTTATGAGGTCATGACATTCTCTAACTGAATTTCATTAAAAGAGTTAACGAGGATTTTTAAATAAATGTTTTTGTAAACTGTCGCCAGAATGTGATGAATCAGACCTATGTGTGCTAAATGATTTTTAATGACTTGTATGTGAATAATTGGGTCATAAGAAAATTACACAAGTCTTAGTGGACTAAATGACATGTCTCGTAAAAATATCATAATTTTTTTGGTTCGTTTAGTGTTTTAAATAAATTGCAGAAACTTCTCAAAAACTGATATGCAACTATATAAGCTGAAAATGATGTTTGTGTTTGTGATTGCTTGTGATAATTGGTATGTATAAACCTAGTAATATAAATAATAAACAAAACAAGCTTATTAAGTGAAGCTCTCAAGTTCGATAAATGAAGCCCGGGCTTGGGACCATTTATTAAACAAGCTTATTTTTAGGTTCGGGATTGACTCGTAAAAAAGTTTAAATAAGCTCGTTTTGGCTCATTTATTAGACAACATAAAATAAAGGTAAATGTTATTAAATATTAATAAAAACTAATTTTATACTAAGGCTCATAAGGCTCGACGAGCCTGAGGAGCTTTACATGTCAGGCTTAAGCTCGATAAATAACCATGCTTTATTTTAGGCTCAAGCTTGACTCAGGCTTGATAAGGCTTAATTCGTTTCGAGCTATTTCTCGTGCAGCTCGCGAGCCGCGTAACTCGTTTGCACCCTAGTCATAAACGAAGTCAAGGTTTAGTCCATTTCATTGTAGTGTGCCTGGTTCGGTCGGTTTAGTTACTACCCTGAACCGAAGTTATCGGCTAGTCTATTTTATTAACCAAGAGGTTTTTGGTTAAATAATTCGGTTTATTCGATTAGATTAATGGTTTTTTAATTTTTATTTTTATTTTTTTGAATGGATAAACTTGCACACCATGGGGATTGAACCCATGACCTCCTACTACCCCAAACCTTATATAATTCATAAACACCACTAGGCTATTCCTAAGTGGATTAATGGTTTTTTATTTGATTTGTTGAATTTCAGTTTATAGCCAAAACCAAACTTAGGGAAAAACTAGTAACTAGAAATACATGAAATTGAGGTGTAAATACATGAAAAGATGTATAAATATTTGAAATGGCAATATAAATACATGACATGGAGGGATAAAATAGGAGATACATGAACTGGAGGTACAAAAGCTAAAAATATAAAAAATATAAATAATCGCTTCGGTTTGGTTCGGTTAATTTTGGTTAAACGAGGCTACAAAAACTGATAACCGATTTTTGGTTAATTTAGTTTTTGACTAATTGGTTTATGGCTAGTTCAGTTTTTGGTTGATTTAGGTTCAGTTGCATCTGTTTCGGTTAACGATTCAGTTATTGTTGACTCTTAGACACTGTTAATCTTGTAACATGTCAATTTTTAAATTTAAAAAACTATAACAATACTATACTCAAATAGAAGATAATAAACGCTTATTTTTAAGGTGCATTTTTCTAAAAAAATGTTGACGTACGTAAAAGTTGTGGTTGTTTAAAAAATATGGGGTAATTAGCTTTTATAAGGGTGATAAAGTGTAACTACTAGTTAATTTCCTAATACTATAGTTTGTAACATTTTTAAGCACAGAGGTGTGGTACCTTATGCTTTGAGAGTTTTTCAAAAAAATGATGCTTTTTTACTTTTAACCAAAAACTATTTGATTATTTACTTTTAACCCAAAACTATTTGACTTTTTTTTTTACTTTTAACCCTAAAACTTTTCATCTTTTACAATTTAACCACACAACTTTTTTACCTTCAACTTTGGTTCTCTATACTTTTCATTTTTTTGCAAAATTTCCGTTTACGTTCCGTTCTAAATTTTTCGAGTTAACACGGCGCAACGTGCGAGTATAGTTAAACGTTTTTAAGTTGTCTGATTTTTTCCGTTCAACAGGTTCATCGTAACGCGCGGGTCCTAGATCGACTTATTTAGTCTTTTATGTGTTTTACGTTTCATTTTAATTTCTACGCATTAACACGGCGCAACTTCAATGTTGATGGTCGTTGGCAGTAGTGTGGCATTGATGTTCGGCCCCACCGCAACGCGGGGGTGCTTAATCCTAGTTATGTGTAATATGGTTCAAGATGAGTGAATTAAAGTGTAATAAAGATGAGGGGACTAAAGTGTAATTAATGTTTGAAAAACTAATTTACCTTCACTTTAGGGTTGTATTTTATGCATTAACCTACAAAGGTTCTTTTAACTTTTAGGTATCTTAAAATGTTTTTCACTCATACATTATAATATACTGTAGATAATGTATAATACAAAGACATTTTAAGATATTCAATGTCACACCCCCAGAATCCACATGCAAAACACCACCGCTTGGAGGCGTGACTGACCAGGATCCAGCCACCAATTATACTGAGCAATGTAATAATTAATCATAGGTAATACTCACCAACCACAAGATTAGCAAATATCATAGTTAAGGTTCAAAAGTATTAAGTTTAAGTAATAGTTCAGGTAAGTAGCGGAAGCATAAACAAAATACTTTAAAACAAGTTTCTTAGTTCAAGTTTATTAAGAACCCAACACACGGGTTAGACGACCACTACACATCCGCAATCTGCAAGCTCCTGAATCACTGGGTACCTGCAAAGCATGCAGTAAGGTGTCAACATAAAGTTGAGCGAGTTCACTAGTTGTCCAGTTTTAGTTTTCGAAAAACTTAAGTTGTTTAGATAAGGCATTTATAATCACGTTGTGGGGAGCTACCCCATCTGTAAGCTCACTAATCTGTAGATACCGAAACTGTTGACGGAAAGTTGTTGTGCCCCGAGTCAATGTCTATCGTCATTGACCAAGATGCAAGGTCTACTAGTTCACGCCCGATCTCCCCCGGTCACGGTGTGAGGTTGTCAAACCTAATAGCGCTATCAACTAATAACCCGTTCGCCCCCGGCAATTAATCGGTACTGTAAGCAGGGACTTAAGGTGATAGAGTTTCGTTTAGCTTAGCTAGTTGTGATTTATAAATAATATCCAAACGTATCTCCCCTGGAGATAGTAATTACCCATTCTGATTTCCCCCGGAAATAATGGTTCAAAAGTATTTTTCCCAAAGTTGGCAGTTTGTCCGTGTCCCTCCACGGGACGCATGCTTTTAGTGTGTGAACTCACCTTGGGTTGCTCGGCAGATTAGGTTACTTGTCAAACACGCTGGTCACCACGTCCTAACATGGTTACCAGTATAGGTCAGGTTTGGGTACAGAGAATGTTACGTATATTTACACATAATCTAACATATAGCATGCATACAGTTACATGTTGAGTTATTGGGCCTGTTCTACTATTGGATCAGCCAACAGTATCAACTAACACATAGTTCAGTTAAACAGGCAGCCCAAACAAATCACGTTGTGGCCCAATAACTAAAGTGGACAGCCCAGTTGAGAAAAGGTGGTCTCGACTCGAGAATATGCGGTCTCGAGTCGCAACCAGGAGGTCTCGGCTTGTACTGGCTGGTTTCGAGTGGTGCAGGCTTGACTCGCATCCTCAGAGGTTCCGAGTCTGGTCTCGAGTTGTCACGAGGAGGTCTCGAGTCGCAACCGTTGCGGTCTCGAGTTGTCACGCCGTGGTCTCGAGTCGCAACCGTTGCGGTCTCGAGTTGTCACGCCGTGGTCTCGAGTCGCAATGCTGGTCTTGTCTTGTTCACGTGCTGATTCAGATATAGCAGGCTAATTTGTACTATGCATCAGGCCCATTTTAAGAAATAACCAATGAGGGTTAACTAACAAGTTTTCTAAACTGACAATTAATTAAAATGGATCAAACATTACCTTTTTCAAATCTTCAACCCGTATTCAACATGTTCATCATAAGTTCATCATTTTAGGGTTTTCATATCAAACATAACCATGCATTCTTTGAACCAAAATCACATGTTTAACAAGATCATTTTACAAGAAACTAACGAAACCTTCATTTTGTAACCTTGAACATAGTTCGGTTGGCCAATAAACACTCTTAAACTACCATTCATTAGCCATTTTTAAACATTTTATCAAGCATTATCATATAATGGTTTACACATTTTGTTAAACTCACAAATCATACGAAATCATGCATAACACTTCTAACTAAACACTTTCTAGTTCATTAAACACACATATATCCTACACACAAGAGAACACTAACCGGTTATGAAGAAGGCACCGAATCAAGGAAGAAAGTGGGAAAATGAAGTGTCCGATTTGTGGTGATGATCTTGACCGAGTTTCTTGACCGAGATTCCTTGTTGTTGCTAGTTAGATCCGAGCTCGAACCGAGAATTGGGAGAGAAGGTGGTGTTGTTGGGGGGTTTTTAGTGAGAGAGAAAAGGAGTGTGTGTTTGTGTAAAAATGAAGGAGGTGGGGAAAGGTTTGGGGGTTTTATACTTGGTTTCGAGTAGGCTAATGGGGTTTCGGCCCAACCGGTTACGGCCCACTCGGGACCGAGTGACCCACTCGAGACCGAGTGGTCTCGAGTCATGGTCTCAACTCACTAGCACAAACACATAAATATATATATATATATATATATATACATACATACATACAACACGTAGCATGCAAGAAGGTCACATTTTCATTTAATATTATATATACAAAATGATATTACAAGATGTTTGTTCGGGAAAACCTAGAGTGTCACATTATCCCCAAGTTTTAAGAACTTTCGTCCCGAAAGTTAAAGCAGCCACTGCCAAGCTAGTGTGTATAAGAGTGTTTCAACGGGGTGTCACATCATCCCCCCGTTAGTTTGGAATTTCGTCCTGAAATTCGGTTGTAGCTTCAGTGCTGGGAGTTTCGTTTGGGAACAACTGGGGATACTTGCACTCCATCTGGTCTTCTCGCTCCCAGGTAAACTCTGGGCCACGTCGCGAGTTCCAGCGAACTCGTACGAGAGGTATCTGGCTACGTTTGAGGATTTTGATCTCTCGATCCGTGATCTCAATCGGTTCCTCAGTAAAGTGTAGCTGTTCGTCAATAGTGAGTTCCTTGAAGGGGATTATGAGTGTTTCATCTGACAGACACTTCTTCAGATTAGACACGTGAAAGACATTGTGCACCGCACTCAGCTCTTCAGGCAGATTCAATCTATAAGCAACCTTACCGATTTTCTCGGTAATTTCAAATGGTCCAACATATCGCGGATTCAGCTTGCCCCGTTTGCCGAAACGAACCACACCCTTCCAGGGTGAGACCTTAAGTAGAACCCGGTCCCCGACCTGGAATTCTAGCGGTTTCCTACGCTTATCCGCGTAGCTTTTCTGACGGTCACGAGCTGCCGCCATGCGTTGTCTGATCTGGGCAATTTTCTCCGTTGTGTCTACTACCAGTTCTGGGCCTGTGACCTGGCTGTCACCAACTTCCGCCCAGCAAAGAGATGATCGGCATTTACGACCGTACAATGCCTCAAAGGGTGCTGCCTGAATGCTGGTGTGGTAGCTGTTATTATAGGAGAACTCCACTAGCGGTAGATGCTTCTCCCAATTCTTGCCAAAATCGATCACACATGCTCTAAGCATGTCTTCCAGGGTTTGGATGGTGCGTTCAGACTGCCCATCCGTTTGTGGGTGATAAGCGGTGCTCATGTCCAAACATGAGCCAAAGGATTTGTGCATAGCTTGCCACAACTCCGAAGTAAAACGAGCGTCTCGGTCGGAAATAATGGAAGTTGGCACCCCGTGCCTCGAGACTACTTCCTTTAAGTAGACTTCTGCCAAGGTAGAAAACTTGTCTGTTTCCTTAATGGCCAGAAAGTGTGCAGACTTTGTCAATCGATCTACTATCACCCAAATAGTGTCATTCCCGCGTTGGGATCTAGGTAGGCCAGTAACGAAATCCATGGAAATTTGCTCCCATTTCCATTTCGGGATTTCTGGTTGCTGGAGTAGGCCTGCTGGTTTCTGATACTCAGTCTTGACCCTTGCGCAGGTCAAACATTTGCTAACGTATGCTGCTATGTGGGCTTTCATGCTAGGCAATCAGTACGTGGTCCTTAAGTCGTGGTACATCTTATCCGAACCAGGATGTACTGAATAACGGGACCTATGGGCTTCGTTCATCACAAGTTCACGCAGATCTCCGTAGAGTGGTACCCAGATGCGCCCTGCCACATAGTAAGCGCCATCTTCTTTTTGTTCTAATCGTTGTCTCGATCCTCGCAGGGACTCAGCCCTGATGTTTTCCGGTTTCAGTACTTCAACCTGAGCATTTCGAATCTGAGTAGGGAGGTTAGACTGGATGGTAAGTTGTAGCGCTCGCACGCGCTTGGGCGTAGTGTCTTTTCGGCTGAGGGCGTCTGCCACGACATTGGCCTTGCCCGGATGGTACTTGATTGCGCATTCATAATCATTCAGGAGTTCGACCCATCGACGTTGTCGCATGTTTAATTCCTTTTGCTTGAAGATATGCTCAAGACTCCTGTGATCGGTGTAAATGGTGCACTTGGTACCGTACAGGTAATGTCTCCATATCTTAAGCGCAAAGACCACTGCTCCCAGTTCCAAGTCGTGCGTAGTGTAGTTCCTTTCGTGAGTCTTAAGTTGTTGAGAGGCGTAGGCAATAACTTTTTCACGTTGCATTAACACGCACCCGAGCCCATGAATGGATGCATCGCAGTAAACCACAAAATCGTCGGTACCTTCAGGTAACGATAGGATAGGAGCACTACAGAGGTTATCCTTTAGCTTCTGAAATGCGGTTTCCTGAGCTTCACCCCATTTATAAACCATACCCTTCTGAGTAAGAGCCGTGAGAGGCTGAGCGGTCTTTGAGAATCCCATGATAAATCTTCGATAGTATCCTGCTAGTCCCAAGAATTGGCGGACTTCGGTCGGAGTCTTAGGGGTAGGCCAATTCTTTATAGAGTCGATCTTAGCTGGGTCGGCGTGAATTCCATCCTTGTTAACCACGTGCCCAAGGAAATGGACTTCTCGAAGCCAGAAGTCACATTTCGAGAATTTGGCATACAGTTGCTCATTGCGGAGGAGCTCGAGGATAAGGCGTAGGTGCTGTTCATGCTCTTCTTGACTTTTCGAGTAGATCAGGATGTCGTCGATAAACACAATCACGAATTTGTCGAGGTAAGGCTTGCACACTCGGTTCATGAGGTCCATGAAAACCGCAGGCGCATTAGTCATTCCAAAGGGCATAACGAGGAATTCGTAATGACCATAACGAGTTCTGAATGCGGTTTTGGAGATGTCTTCATTACGGACTCTTAGCTGATGATAGCCCGATCGTAGGTCGATCTTAGAGTAGTAGCTCGATCCTTGCAACTGATCGAATAGGTCGTCGATACGCGGGAGAGGGTAACGATTCTTGATGGTAACTTTGTTCAGCTCACGATAGTCGATGCACATTCGGAACGTGCCATCCTTCTTCTTAACAAAGAGTACCGGTGCTCCCCAGGGTGATGAACTAGGGCGGATAAATCCTTTATCCAATAGTTCCTGTAGTTGTGTAGAGAGTTCCTTCAGTTCTGCGGGGGCTAGTCGATATGGCGCACGAGCTATGGGCGCTGCTCCAGGAGCTAGCTCGATTTGGAATTCAACCTGACGGTGGGGAGGGAGTCCAGGTAGCTCTTCAGGAAATACCTCGGGGTAGTCACGCACTACTGGAAAATCTTCAATCCTCTTTTCCTTTTCCTGCGTGTTGGTGACAAGTGCTAAGATAGCGGTGTGCCCCTTTCGTAAACACTTCTGGGCCTTCAAGAATGAGATAATGCCTGAGATTTCTCCGCCTTTGTCACCTTGTACAATGAGGGGTTTGCCAGAACGGCGGGGAATGCGAACCATTTTCTCTTGACAGAGGATTTCCGCGCGATGTTTGGATAACCAATCCATACCGATAACGACGTCGAAGCTTCCAAGAGTAACAGGGAAAAGATCATTGCTATAGGTTTGACCAGACAGTACTAGTTTGCAGCCTTTGATAACATGTGAGGCCTCGATGTTTCTACCATTAGCTAGCTCGACGATATGATTAGAACTTAGTAACGAAGGCGAGCGCTTAAGCTTCTTACTAATACGTAGGGACACATAACTAGCATCGGCTCCAGAATCAAATAATACAGAAACATAACGATCATCGAGTAGGAACTTACCCGCCACGAAGTTGGGGTCATTCCTCGCTTCTCCAGCTCCAATCACAAAAGCCCTTCCCCTTGCACCATTCCCAGCATTGTTGTTTTGATCGTTGTTTCCAGCTCCCTGATTGTTGTTGCGATTCTGGTTCAGTTCAGGGCAATTCTTCTTAAAGTGCCCCTCAGCTCCACACTGGAAACAACCCTTGACGTTCCCATGATGCTGCTGCTGCTTCTGGTTCTGCCCCGCAGGACGTGGACTCCTACAGTCCTTGGCCTCATGCCCCATCTTGTTACATCGCTGACACTGACTTTTCCCATAAGGCCCACTGTGATGTCGATTGCACTTGTTGCACTTGGGGTGGTTACCGCGATAGCCACCCTGTTGTTGAGTGCCCTTGCTGTTTTCAGTTTTCCTTTGCTGTGCTGGGGCCTGAGTGGGGTTAGCATCCTTGCTTTGATTTCCTTCCCACTTACGCTTGTTGTCATTAGAAGTTCCGGCAATAGCACTGATCCTTTTGGGCAGCTTGCCCTCTTCTACGGCCTGATCAGTGAGTTTGTGAGCAAGACGGACGACCGGCTGAATGGTATTGAGATTGGTTGCAGTCACATGGCTCCGGATTTCTGGAGCCAAACCCTTGATGTACAATTCGATTATTCGATACATAGGTCGAGACATGTTTGGGCAAAGAGCAGCATAGTCATTGGACAGTTTGGTGTAGGTCTCAATCTCTGACCCAACCATCTTAAGCGCAAAGTACTCGTTCTCGAGTTTGTGGAAGTCATCCAGGTGACAGTACTCCTCCTTAATCATGTCCTTGAAATCCTCCCACGCAGTAGCATTAGCAGTTTCCAATCCAAACATCTGAATTTGCGACTTCCACCAGGAAAGCGCGTTTCCTTCTAGCGTACCAGTAGCAAACTTCACCCAATTCGCAGGGGGACACTCACAGACAGCGAAGACAGCTTCAACTTTCTCAATCCAGTGCAGAAGACCTATGGCACCCTTAGTGCCGTTGAAAGGGAGAGGCTTGCAATCCATGAAAGTTTTGAAGGTACACATGTGTGGTTGCGCAGGTGCATGCTGACCTGTTCGTGAGAGGCGAAGCGTATAGGTTTAGGGATAAAAGACGATGCGGCGGTAGGATCTAAACATCCTAGGATAACGAGTTTACCTCCAGGGTGAGCTGCGAAAGCTGCAGCCACCGTGTTAAGCAGGTTAGTGAATTGAGCCTGAGTCATTTTAATGTTTCCTCTTCCACGTCCACTCATTGTCTTCATAATCAGAAAACACAGTATGAGTGTGATGTCGTAATGTAGCGAGAATGAGATTGAAGAGAGAGGTGTATTTATCTAACTAGGCACACTAGTACGTATAGCAAAACAGAAAACATAAGGTAAGCAAGCAAGTAGACACTAGTCCGAGCTATGAGGTCTATGCGTTGAGCCTTGCACTTGGAGTGTAGTGTCGTCACGAGTCACGGGTTATAGTCTGGTTTTTCTCAAAAAGATTTTTCCCCTTTTTAAAACCAAGTTCACTATAACCAATGGCTCTGATACCAATCTGTCAC
Source organism: Helianthus annuus (assembly GCF_002127325.2). NCBI lineage: Eukaryota > Viridiplantae > Streptophyta > Magnoliopsida > Asterales > Asteraceae > Helianthus > Helianthus annuus. Next base: position 80,018,417 of record NC_035436.2, on the reverse strand, counting down.
ACCCCCAGAATCCACATGCGGAACACCACCGCTTGGAGGCGTGACTGACCAGGATCCAGCCACCAATTATACTGAGCAATGTAATAATTAATCATAGGTAATACTCACCAACCACAAGATTAGCAAATATCATAGTTAAGGTTCAAAAATATTAAGTTTAAGTAATAGTTCAGGTAAGTAGCGGAAGCATAAACAAAATAGTTTAAAACAAGTTTCTTAGTTCAAGTTTATTAAGAACCCAACACACGGGTTAGACGACCACTACACATCCGCAAACTGCAAGCTCCTGAATCACTGGTACCTGCAAAGCATGCAGTAAGGTGTCAACATAAAGTTGAGCGAGTTCACTAGTTGTCCAGTTTTAGTTTTCGAAAAACTTAAGTTGTTTAGATAAGGCATTTATAATCACGTTGTGGGGAGCTACCCCATCTGTAAGCTCACTAAACTGTAGATACCGAAACTGTTGACGGAAAGTTGTTGTGCCCCGAGTCAATGTCTATCGTCATTGACCAAGATGCAAGGTCTACTAGTTCACGCCCGATCTCCCCCGGTCACGGTGTGAGGTTGTCAAACCTAATAGCGCTATCAACTAATAACCCGTTCGCCCCCGGTGATTAATCGGTACTGTAAGCAGGGACTTAAGGTGATAGAGTTTCGTTTAGCTTAGCTAGTTGTGATTTATAAATAATATCCAAACGTATCTCCCCCGGAGATAGTAATTACCCATTCTGATTTCCCTCGGAAATAATGGTTCAAAAGTATTTTTCCCAAAGTTGGTAGTTTGTCCGTGTCACTCCACGGGACGCATGCTTTTAGTGTGTGAACTCACCTTGGGTTGCTCAGCAGATTAGGTTACTTGTCAAACACGCTAGTCACCACGTCCTAACATGGTTACCAGTATAGGTCAGGTTTGGGTACAGAGAATGTCACGTATATTTACACATAATCTAACATATAGCATGCATACAATTACATGTTGAGTTATTGGGCCTGTTCTACTATTGGATCAGCCAACAGTATCAACTAACACACAGTTCAGTTAAACAGGCAGCCCAAACAAATCACGTTGTGGCCCAATAACTAAAGTGGACAGCCCAGTTGAGAAAAGGTGGTCTCGACTCGAGAATATGCGGTCTCGAGTCGCAACCAGGAGGTCTCGGCTTGTACTGGCTGGTTTCGAGTGGTGCAGGCTTGACTCGCATCCTCAGAGGTTCCGAGTCTGGTCTCGAGTTGTCACGAGGAGGTCTCGAGTCGCAACCGTTGCGGTCTCGAGTTGTCACGCTGTGGTCTCGAGTCGCAACCGTTGCGGTCTCGAGTTGTCACGCCGTGGTCTCGAGTCGCAATGCTGGTCTTGTCTTGTTCACGTGCTGATTCAGATATAGCAGGCTAATTTGTACTATGCATCAGGCCCATTTTAAGAAATAACCAATGAGGGTTAACTAACAAGTTTTCTAAACTGACAATTAATTAAAATGGATCAAACATTACCTTTTTCAAATCTTCAACCCATATTCAACATGTTCATCATAAGTTCATCATTTTAGGGTTTTCATATTAAACATAACCATGCATTCTTTGAACCAAAATCACATGTTTAACAAGATCATTTTGCAAGAAACTAACGAAACATTCATTTTGTAACCTTGAACATAGTTCTGTTGGCCAATAAACACTCTTAAACTACCATTCATTAGCCATTTTTAAACATTTTATCAAGCATTATCATATAATGGTTTACACATTTTGTTAAACTCACAAATCATACGAAATCATGCATAACACTTCTAACTAAACACTTTCTAGTTCATTAAACACACATATATCCTACACACAAGAGAACACTAACCGTTTATGAAGAAGGCACCGAATCAAGGAAGAAAATGGGAAAATGAAGTGTTCGATTTGTGGTGATGATCTTGACCGAGTTTCTTGACCGAGATTCCTTATTGTTGCTAGTTAGATCCGAGCTCGAACCGAGAATTGGGAGAGAAGGTGGTGTTGTTGGGGGTTTTTAGTGAGAGAGAAAAGGAGTGTGTGTTTGTGTAAAAATGAAGGAGGTGGGGAAAGGTTTGGAGGTTTTATACTTGGTTTCGAGTAGGCTAAGGGGGTTTCGGCCCAACCGGTTACGGCCCACTCGGGACCGAGTGGCCCACTCGAGACCGAGTGGTCTCGAGTCATGGTCTCGACTCACTAGCACAAACACATAAATATATATATATATATATATATATATATATATATATATATATATATATATATATATACATACATACAACACGTAGCATGCAAGAAGGTCACATTTTCATTTAATATTATATATACAAAATGATATTACAAGATGTTTGTTCGGAAAAACCTAGAGTGTCACATTCAAAATTTAAGAACTTTTTTAATGCATAAAGTACAACCTAAAATGAGGGTAAATTAGTCTTTGAAACACTAATTAAACTTTTTTACAAAATTATAGATATGAATTAATAGTTACATCTTATTCCCTTATAAAAAACTAACTGCCCCTGATTTTAAAACATGCATAACATTTTCGTACGCGAATAATTATTTTTTTTATAAAAAATACACTATAAAAACGAGTATGTTATTCTCTTTAATTTGAGTATAGTATTATTACAGTTGTTTTGATTCAAATGCATTTATATGTTACATGCTTGACAGTCTTTAGGGTGAGCAATAACTGGATCGCTAATCAAAACAGAAGAAACAAAACCAAATCAACCAAAAACTGAATTAACTAAAAACCGATTAATTGAAACTAATAAACTAAATCGATTTTTTTGTACCCTCGTTTAACCAACATTAATCAAATCGAACAGAATCATTCATATTTTCATATATTTATAACTTTTATATCTTTAGTTCATGTATTTCATATAAATCGAACTGAATCATTTCATGTATTTGTACATCCATATCATGTATTTATACCTTAATTTTATGTATTTCAAAGCAAATGACCCTTTCACGCTCTTATAGTGCCCATTATCCATGATCTTATTTGAGGTTAAATCATATTATTTTCATTAAATGGGTACATTTTTATCCCTTTTAGTTGTAACTAGTGGTATACTCCCGCGCGTTGCGGCGGACACTCGTTTTATTACGCGTGGGAAATTCGGTTGAAATAGATTCAGTTTGTTACGGTGGCGGAAACTGGTTTATTACACGCGGGAAATTCAGTTGAAATCAATTAGATTCATTATATAGTATTGATTATGGTATGAAGTCTTATAATTTATAAAACTATAGAAAATAACACGCAAATTATTAACTTTCTTTATAAAAAATTCATGTTTTGCTGTACAAATTTTCTAGCATCTCACATAATTACCATTTTTAATTTAAAATAACAATCATATATTACTTTATAGAACTCAAATAATGTCTAACACTACAAACATGTACAAACAATCAAAGAAATGGTACAACTAAAAATAGCATAAACCACAACTAAAGCCTTATAAAAAGTTCATGTTTTGCTGTACAAATTTTCTAGCATCTCACATAATTATCATTTTTAATTTAAAATAACAATCATATATTAATTTTTAAAACTCACATAATGTCTAACACTACAAACATGTACAAACAATCAAAGAAAGGGTACAGCTAAAAAAATAGCATAAATAATAATTAAAGCCACACTTACAACACCACATTGCACTAACATGTTGCAAATTAATATATTATAAATAAATATAAATATAAATATTCTTATCTGGGTTTGATTTGATTTTATTTTTTAACAACAAGTTCAAAAAAATAAAATAAAAAGCTCATGCCAAAGTTTTGGTTTGACGGATAATTGAAACAACCAAATCAAATGGCCACCAATAACGAAATCGAATGGTTTTAAAATCTCTTAACCATACTTTTGGTTTTAGTGGCAATGGAGACTCAAAACTCGACTAACCAAAATTTTTATGTTTCCTAACACATCACGCTGTACACCACTAGTAAATGAAATATGTAAAAGAAACAAAAGGAGGTAGCGCAGCAACGTAAATTTTTGTCTTACTTCAATCAACATTTTGAACCCTAAACAATAAGAGTTTATACTTAAATAGATAAAACCCTTAAATTTGATTTATCTAGCGAAGAAATTGTTAAAACATTTATAGTCGATGAAAATTCTATCTAGGGGTGTGTATGGGTTGGTAAATGTTAGTTTGGCTTAAAATTATAACCATAACCGTGATGTCGGTTAATGGATAACTATAACTATAACCGATTGGTTATGACGGTTTTAGTTAACCGGTTTTGAAGGTTATAGCGCGTCGGTTATGAGTCGATTAATCATGAATTTAGGCCTAGCGAAAAATAACTCAAAATTTTTTGTTAAGCATAGAATAAATTGTTATTTCGCGTATCAATATATTAGAATACTACATGGTATTAAAATACATATAATCTATAATATAAATATCGAATAGGGGAGGGTTCAAGCGAAATTTTTTTTTTATTGTGAAAACTTGAAAACTAACTAAAAAAATCTAAAAAACATACCAAATTTTTTTTACATTTTTTTTATAAATTTTCGTTACTTTTTATATATAAAAAAAACCTCTTTTTTGAAAAAAAAAATTGTAGTGCCAATGCACATGTGCAGTACAGGTTTTTTTTTTTTTTTTTTGAAATTTTTTTATATATAAAAAGTAACGAAAATTCGTAAAAACAAATTGGCATGATTTTTTGGCTTTTTTAGTTAGTTTTCAAGTTTTCACAATAACTAGTGGTTTTTAATTGAACACTCCCCATATCGAATATTCAAACAAAAAGATATTATATAATCCATAAATTCAAACAAAACGACATGATATAGCCCATACATTCTAACCAATGTTCAACAAAAAAAAAATCAAGTATTGAAAAAATGTCGAAAAGTCAAAAATTCGACAAAGATTTTACTATGTGTCTGGTCGGTTTAGTTATGTCGGGTATGAAAACTGACCCGCTACTTTTGGTTATAGAAAAACAATTAACTGACTCACCAGTTTGTCATGTAGTTCGGTTTTTTCGGTTCGGTTTTATCGATTAATTTAGTTATGCGTCGGTTAATTCGGATTTTTACACACCCCTATATTTCTATCCACATATATATTCTTTTATATTATAATACTAAGCCATTTTATTTACACAAAAAAGTATCTACTTAGAAAAAAATTATTTTATCAAATATTTTTAAAATTAGAATAATGAATATAGGGTAGTCATCTGGAAAACACAATACTTTTCTTTTGCAATAATGTAACGGTATTTAACTTATTTGACCAAAAATATTTGTCGGGTAATATATCGTTAAATTCGATAGGGACAGGTCAAAGACAAAAAAAATTTGTTATATTAATTTCTGTCGATTTTCGTATGTAGTCAAATATGTCAACTCTTACTTAGATATCCACACTCAGCTAGGTCCCTTCGCTTCTAGAACTAGATAAAATTACATAATATAACCAACGACAAAAGATCAAATATAAATACCTTTATCATACAAAACGTACGAATACAGTAAAAAGGTAAAAAAATAAGGTGACATTTTCGTAATTATTTACTCGTAGAGTAATTATCAAAATTACCCTACAAATGATCTTCTAGGGTAATTTTGATCTTGTAGTGTAATTTTGTAAAATGTTATTATAATGTTATTCAACTTTAAATCAATAAATATGGATATACTTGATTTTGGAACTTAATTTTATATTTGACTTAATCTATACAATAGATGTAAGTGAACTAATATCTTAACTTAAAAGCACCAAATTCAAGTGTCGAAAGGAAATTTATAAAACAAAAATTGATTATGTCGTCGGTGAGTTGTACGAGTTGCAGGTTGATTATGTCGCCGATGAGTTGTAGGAGTTGAAGGTCTGTACTTTGTTCGAGGTAGCACAAACTGATAAACTGCAGGTTGCATGTGGTTGATCTGGTCAGTAATTTATTCTGGTTACATGAGTTTCTGGCCGTAGCGAGAGGTTGATGAGGCTGGAAAGACGAGTTATAGGCTTATAGCCGTCAGAGAAGAATAGTAAGGAACAGTGGGATGCACTGAATTAAAGTAGTTGTCAGCGTTGGTTATGGTGGATGGAATGATTCCATGGAATGAAGGTGGTTTCCTATTGTTGTTATCGTGGAGGAGGGTGGGGGAATGGTTGTCGGTGGTGATTGATGAATTAGAGAAGAGGTGAGGGTGGGTTGAAGAAGAGGTGATAAATGTTAAGGGTTAAGTTCACGTAAAAAGTGTTTTATCATACAAAACGTACGAAAGATATGAAAAAAAAACGCGGTGGCATTTTCATAATTATTTACTCGTAGAGTAATTATCAAATTATTCTACAAGTGACATTGTAGGGTAATTTTGATGTTGTAGAGTAATTTTGTAAAATGTTCTTGTAGGGTAATTTTCATCTTGTAGAGTAATTTTGTAGAGTATCGTAATTACTCTACAAATGATCTTATATGATAATTTTGATCTTGTAAGGTAATTTTGTAGATTATCATAACTACTCTACAAATGATTTTGTAGAGTAATTTTGAATTGTATGTTGTTTGATAAACTTGCAGAGTAACTTTGATACACTTGTAGAGTAATTTTGTTGCAGAGTAATTTTGATACACTTGTAGAGTAATTTTGATGTAAAGTAATTTTGATACACTTGGAGAGTAATTTTGATAATTACAATACAAGATCAAAATTACTCTACAAAAATATTTTACAAAATTACTCTAAAAATTACCCTACAAGATCATTTAATGTAAAGTAATTTAGGTTTTTTTTTCACATTGGTTCTCGTAATAAGGGTGGTTCTCAATTCTCAAATGAACCTTACCCTATATATATACATATATATATATATATATATAGGTAAAGGTTAGAATACAATTCCTCTTATCCTACATTACGTACGCGACTACAGGATCAAAACACGTGTCCCTGATTTAGTTTTCATAGCTAAGGGCAAAACAGGCAATCCATTCAATCGTAACTCTCCCCTTACCAATGAACTCGCCATGATCACTGGCGAATTCAACATATTCAAAATCAACATCCGGTTTTCATCCGGCGCTGCTCTGTGAATCCATAGAAAACAACAATCGATTAAAACTCTAATCGCACAAAAATGACAACCGTAAATGTATAATTTTAAAATTTATGCATTTTTTGAAAGTGATACTGTTTGATTGTATTGGCTGTGTTGATTTTTAATTGTTATGGAATCACATGTGCTATTAATTTCGCATCTTTTGAGACTGACATATCACATGTAATGATAATTCACTAGATGTGAATTTCCAATGATTTGAATAATAAAACGCATGTTGTATCTCATTTTTTATTGAATATCGCATATTATAACAACCTGAACATTACTTTCACTTTAATTTCGCATGTAATGATGATGCATTAAATTTGAATTTCGCATCAGGTGAATGATAAAATCGCATGTTCTCATTTTTTTTTATTGAATATCTCATGACAAATCGCATATTATAGGAGCCCAAACATTACTTTCACATGTATTCGCATACGATAAAACCCTAAAATCGCATGGGGGATGAAAACGCATGTTGTGTTTTATTGGGTGAAATCGCATGGGGGATGAAACCGCATGAGGGATGAAGATCTGACGGTTGGGGTTATCGCGTACGTAATGTACGATAAGGGCATTTGTACGTTAACCTAACCCTATATATATATATATATATATATATATATATATATAGACACGCTCTTTAAAATTCATCCATTACATCCCTTGCATCCATTAAATGAGATTATTTCTGGTACATATAAGTTTTTACTTGCAGTGGTAGGGAAATCCAGATGGTTTTACCTAGGCCATGATTGTATCAAGTGGGATTAGGGTGAGTTATGGACTTTTGAGTGTGAGACCCTTAGATGATTTGATACATTTGAACATAAAGCTAGACACTATTTGGAGCTTGATTTACCGCTGGTTGGGTTTAGTAGGATAGAATTACCGACAACTGTGGGTTACTATAGTAAGTTTTTTTTTTTTGAAAGCCATTTATCTTAGTTATGATTCCATTGCAGTCTTTTTTAGGGACGAAAAAGGTTTAAGTGTAGGAATATTTGATGTGGTCTAAATTATACATATTTTTATATGATATTTCCTATACTTTTAAGTAACTTTAGAGTTCTTTGTATTATATTCTAGTCAGTAACTTTAGAGTTGTTTGCATTATATTCTACTCATATTTAGTTCATATTTAAAGTTGTATGGTTTTAAGTGAAAAAAAAAAAAACAAGCTAAAATTATGTATTTGTTTTATAATAAATGTGAGGATGTCATTTAAGTTAGACTTAATGAATAAAGAATACATTGATTGTTTAATAATTATGTCATGTTAAATTAAAATTCGGTTCATTTTTCTTGACATGAATACATACGAATTCTAAATTGGAATTGTTTATTTCAGTAATTGAATGATACATTAACTTGTTTTTTTTATCTAATTTAAACAATTAAAAGAAAAGGGGCTTTTGAAGGAGAGTATCGGAAGCCCAACTGATATGAGCCAGTCAGTCGTTAATGGGCTGCGTAACAGGCCCACAAGAGAAGTCAGGAAGCCCGCAAGATTCAGTCATTAAATTGTTGATAATTCCAATTGTTTTAATTTATGCATTTGTCTCACATTTACAATTTGCTATATGTAGGGAAGTAGTGGACAACTGGTTGGTTGTAATAAAATAAGGTAGAAAGTTACTAGAGTCATGTGACACTGGAGTGGGTTAGTTGTTGAGCCTGCATGTTTAAATTTGTGTATTTTCATTCAAGAAAGAGTAAATTGCCATTTTAGTCCTTGAGGTTTGTTGAAATTTGTTATTTTAGTCAAAATAGTTTTTTTCTCCTCTGCGTGACTGTGTCTCTGACTTTTCCTTTTTATTGTCATTTTGATCACATTCCCTAACTCCATCTAAAAACTCAGTTTTAACCAAGGGTATTTTGGCATTTTCATTACAAACTTTTCAACTTGCCATTTTAGTCCAAATCTTATTTTATATTAAAAAAATAAATGAAACAAATTAATTTTGCTGCTGTTGTTGTTAATCTATATCTATCTACACTTTCTATAAAAGGAGAAAACCAAGTGAAATAAGAAAAGCTAAGGTGGCAGCCATAGAGGCTGTCCAACAAGGCTTTTCTTATGTCATTATCGCATCATAATCCTTAATATATAAAATCACTTTAATTTTCAAAGGTCTGGGCCCACATCTAGAAAATCACTTTAAACATCTGCCCACATCTACAAATGATCAGTTGTTTATAAAACCGCTTCAAACCTCTGCCCATATTCAAAATTTAAAATCTTGGCTTCAAATTCAAAATTCAAACTACATATGAATCTGGCTTCCTATAAATAACATATATGAATTTGGTTCCACATTCAAATTTCAATTTATCTCTCTCCTTTATATTTGCGATCATATCTCTCTTACTCAAATGCATAGCTCTCATGATTGAGCCGGTTAATCTTCGATTACAGTTCTTTGTTCGAACAGTTGTAAGCTCTGTTTACACATTATCCTTTTAATATCATTGTTCCAACATCGTTGTCTCAATGAAAGTATAGATAGATAGATTGTTACAGGATACAAAATTTGCATATTCAGTCTGTTCATCTGTGATTACAGCTTTTTGTACTTCACGTAATTTTTACAACATCATTGTTGCAAATCGTTGAGGGTATGTTTTTTTCTCTGATTTTGAATCTTAAAATTTGAACTGGTCTATTCTAATTCGCTTTATATTTCAGCCTAATCAGAGTTGTTTAAAACTCAAACAATCAGTTGCGGGTTATTTTAGGTTTGTGGATTCTTTTAAACTATTGATAATATTTATTTTAAGGTGTTGATATATTTCAGCTTTGTTTTTTCCGAGCGAGCAGTGGGGAGTTCTTCTGCACTGTTTTTGAAGTCTGAAGTGCAGAAAGTGGAGTACTTCATTAAGCGCCGATGCTGTTCCAGGTTTTCTTGTATTTATTATCACTGATGATGTCCATTTTATATATTAGTTCTTCAATCAGCCTAATTATCAGCCTTTTATAGTGTTTAAAATGCATCTTTATGATAAATGAAGAAATTAATGGTAATTATGAGAGCCTGTTTTTTTTTATTTTTATTTTTGTTCTTTCGGTTTCTTGATATTTAACTTTTAGTTTCCTATGAAAACTTTTTTGAGAGACTTTGCATTGAATGGCTGCCGTTTTGTATTAAATGTACATGTTTTTGCCTCATGGATTAGTTTAATGGTGTGGTGAAATTAAGTCTGACCTTTGGGCTGTTAGTTATTTGACTATATAGTCTGATTGTCAGTTCAGAAACTTTTCATCACGTTTTACTACCATTATATCCTTCTTTTACATCAGACTTGAAGAAATATACAAGTTAAAAATGTCATCATACCCTTCTGTAGTTTCTTATGATTTAAAGTATCGCTTTATCAAGCAAGTTGAGGATCAAGTATATGAGGATAGGGCTACTGTTCAAGAGCCGAAGAGGTGTTTTGATGGACTGCATCTTGGTCTGTTTACGAGAGACCAAGTGTCCAGAAACCTGATGGTGATGTCTTTCTGCACTTCAGACTTCAAAAGCAGTGCAGAAGCTTTTCATCACATTTTACTAACATTATATCCTTCTTTTACATCAGACTTGAAAAAATATACAAGTTAAAAATGTCATCATACCCTTCTGTAGGTTCTTATGATCAAAAGTATCGCTTTATCAAGCAAGTTGAGGATCAAGTATATGAGGATATGGCTACTGTTCAAGAGCTGAAGAGGTCTTTCGATGGACTGCATCTTGGTCTGTTTACGAGAGACCAAGTGTCCAGTACTCATTGGAGTTGAAGCTAAAATTTCTTAGTTTTTGCTTTTAGATTATTAAATTTCGTTGACTACTGCTTGAAATCAGTGTCTTTAGATTATTAAATTTCGTTGTTCAGTTCTCAATGTAATTGTTGATCTATCGTCATATGTGATATGTAAATTTTAATTGTATTAAACTTTGTAGAGCATTTTTGTTAGCGCATTACGTCTATTGACTTCGTCTTGTTTCATGTAATAGGATAGGTTAGAATAACCAGTGCACGAGGTTCAAGAAACAGAAGTTAGTGGTTAAGAGTGTGATTTCGCTCATATGGTCCAAAGTCACTTGGAGCGAAATCAGAAACTTCTGATTTTGCTCATAAGGCATTTGGTCATATAAGCGAAATCATTTCTAGTATAAATAGTGCACTTGTTTGTTCATTTGGCATGGAATCTGAACTGTGTAACGAAGTGCTGCCAAATTGTTCTCAGGTTGTAATTAGTGTTAAATCAATACAAGAGGCATTATAATTAGTTTGAGCGTACGTTTCATTGTTTCCGCCTTTGAATCGGATAAACGACTCTTCTGATTGACTCATTCGGGTCCAACAACGATCCTACAAATGGTATCAGAGCACAGGAGGAAGAGTTTAGCTCAATTACATCGGATTTCTGTCTTCTACACCTTCTTTCATCATTTCAGGAAGTTTTATCGGACAAAATCGGATCAAAATTTCACAGATTGTGTATAATTGGACATTAACAAACCCTGGAAAGTTTCATACTTAAAATCGGACTAAAAATGGACCAAATTGACCTCCGAGCTGATTTCGCTCATATGGACATCCTGTGATTTCGCTCATAGATCATATCAGATTTCGCTCCAGGATCATTATTCTGTTAATTTCGCTTCTGGGAACATCTGATTTCGCTCTAAAAGCAGCCTAATTTCGCTCTTATGACACATTACTTTGAGGTTTCGCTCCAATAACAGTCTGATTTCGCTTTTGTGAACCACATCAGTGATTTCGCTCCTGTGTCAGTGCTAATTTCGCTCCAGAGTTCAAACTGATTTCGCTTTTGAGACACAAAGTAACATGATTTCGCTCCAAGATACATGTGATTTCGCTCCAACGTCAACCTGATTTCGCTAAAACGTTCAATTTGATTTCGCTCGAAAGTGAACTTTTTCGCGTCAAGATCATTTCACGACAATCGAGTGTCAGTGTATTTCAGATTATTTGATATTGGTTAAACTGATTGAGTTTGTTTGATTGCTCTCAGGTGATTCGAGGTGATTTACAAGGTGCAATTTTGTGGGCTTTGAGCGAAAAACAATTTTTAAATCAAGAAATTTAACAAAAGAATTGGTGGTAAAAATGTTTGACGAACAGGAAAACACTAAACTTGAAAGAATTAATAGTTGGTTTGATATTGATTGGCAATACAGGAAAGAAGATGAGAAAAGGATGCTTGGATTGAAAGATGAATACTTTTTGTGTAAAAAATTTGAAAAGTTTGGTGATTTGAAAGGGAGATATTTTGAATTGCTTGATAAGTTGGAAATGTATGGGATTAAGATGACAAATGCTGAAAAGATATCAAAATTTGCAGATGCCTTACCTTTGGAATGGGATGAATTTGTGTGTAGGCTGAAAAAGGATTCTAGGTTCTCAAAATTTGATCCATATGATTTCTACAGAGAGCTTAAAAGACACAATGATGAGATTGAGAGGAAAAAGAAAGAATTGATAGAGAAATTAGAACACAGTTCAAAATATATAAGTTTGGATGTGATTCTTGAAATATTCAACAGAATTAGAAATGGTCTTGATGTAAGAAGTAGGATGAAATATGATTTCAAGAGAGGTTGTTTTTTAAATGAAGATTTGAATCCTGCTGATATGGTTAAAATTTTTCTTGCAGAAACATCAAAGATTGAAGAATCCAAGAAATATGAAATTTCAAAAAGTGAAGCTGTGTGCTCGAAATGCGAAAAATTAGAAGCAGACAATGTGAAACTCTTGAAGGATGTGGAGAGTTTGACATTGGAAAACAAAATTTTGAAGATCGAGAAGAAAGCTGATGATGAACAGATTCTAGAGTTGCGCTTGAACTGTGAAAAACTAAAATATGAAAATGACAAACTTTTGAAAAATATTGAGAGTTTCACATTAGAAAACAAAGATTTTGAAAAAATTAAAAGTGAAAATGAAAATGTTTCTTGGATCAAATTAGAAAATAAATTTTTAAAAGAAAAAGAAACAGAATTTCAAGATCAGATAAGAGTTTTGGAAAATGAAAAATCTGTTCTTGAAGAGAACAAAATTGTGAATGAAAAGGCAATCAATTCTCATTTTGAGAAAATCTCTCAGCTTGAAAAAGAAGCTGAGAATTCAAGGAACAAAATTGAAGAACTTGAAAAGAAATTGAAAGTTTTGTGACTTCATCATCATTACAAAATCTTGTATGTCCAAAACCAATCAATTCTGTTCCAATAAGTGACAATGTCACAAATTTTGACAAAGTCAAAATTGAAGATTGTGATGACAAATCCGACGATGAAAAAGAAAAAGAAGAAAAAAGAAAAACATTTTTGAAATTAAATGAAATGTTTAAAAATACTGTTTTACATTCTACTGAGAAAGGTGAATGCTCAACGCAAAAACCTGTAAAGAAGAATGTGGAATAGAAACAAAAAGATAATAAATCGAAAAATTTTCAAAAAGAAAATAAAAGCTCATCAGATCAATCATCCAATCATTATAAAAATTCACAAAAATCTAAAGATGAAAACTCACAAAATGTTGGTAATAAGTGGTGCAGGTTTGACCACAGTGCTCAAAAGACAAATCCAGCATTGCAGAGGAGAAATGACTATCACCAAGCCAAACAATGTTATGATCTGATGGTTTGGACTAAAAGAAGTAGATGGTACGATAACAGAGTGTGCTACACTTGCGGTGTTAAAGGACACATTGCTGTTAACTGCCAGAATTGGAATTATGAAACAAGAAGATGCTATAATTGTCATATCAGAGGACATATTGCCAGAGATTGCCCAAGGAGATCGATGGGAAGATCGAGGGTTGAATCTCAGAAAATGGTGAAGAAACCAGTCAATGTCAAGCCCGAAGAACAGAAGGTTTTAGAACAGAAAGTAAAGCTTTCGCAGGGGCAAAAAAACAGACTGAGGAAAAAGAGGAAGAAAGCACGAGATTATTTGGAAAGGATTTTGTCCTCAGGTTCACCAGTTGGTATAAATAAGAGTTCTGATGAATCGATTCACTCGACTGCAAAAGCCAAGCAAAGTGAATTCTTCAGATGCAAATTTGAGGACAAACAAGAAGAAAAAGAAAGTTATTGGCGATGAATCTGGCTCATCAAAGTCACACAAGCCAAGTTCGGGCAATGAATCTGATTCCACAAAATCAGATGAGCCACAAGTTGAGGTAAAAAAGGAAGAAACAATTCCTTTAATGAATGATGAGGATTTTCCACCATTACGAGCCGCAAACCTAAAATCAAAAGGTGTTGATACTGGAAAAATGTTTAATAGCAATGTTAAACATATTTTTAGTAAGATGGCTGATGGTAAGGAAAAGGAGTAAAAGAATTTTATGAAGAAAAGAGAAATGCTCAAAATACACCTAAGACTGGTCAGGCTTGGGTGTCAAAATTTGTTGGTTGAATTCCTGACTTGCCGGAGCTTCCAGGTTGGTAAGTGTGAAGCAGGTATCGGCATCACTCTTGAGAAATTCACAGGACGGTAACTGTGATATTTCGTTCTGCTAGTGGTTAATCAAGGACATTAAGTTGTACTTGATTTTCTACAAGTGTTTATGGTAATTGATCTTATATTGTTAAAATTTTTTAAAACGGTTTAAAGAAAACAAGGTGATGATGTGACCCCTAACCTACAAATGGTTGGTAAGCAAACTAATTTTCTGGAAAAACCATTTTCATTAAAACAAACTTAAGTGTTTTGAAATCATAATGGGAAAATAGTTTGTTGTCAGGGGAAGTTCTGATTGAATACGCCGAAACCCTCACGGCTGAACAAACATGATTACTTTCACAAGATTGAAAAACGGTTTTCAAACTGTAAAAATCAATGGGTTGTAAATCATGGGGGTACAAAATTTGACAACATGATACTATAAAACAACACACAAGATGCAGAAAATGGATGGCGAGACAAAGCTATCTACATCGGTTATCAAATTTTTAATGATTTTGCATTTTAGGGGGAGAAAAATGTCATTAGAAAATACAAAAACATTAGAAAATTAGAAAAAGCCAAAAACATGATAAAATTCAAAAAATTGAGTTTTGCGTAAAAAGAGGAAATGATAGTACATCAGTAGACAGTCGCAGTATGCTAAAGATTTGTAAAGAATTAAATAGCGTTAAACAGTCTCACTGATGATATGCCGATAGGTTTTTATACACTTAGTAAACTTTTTCGGGATATAAACCTAAATTCAAACACTTGCTTATTTCATGGGGAACACTACTTGGATATATAGGTAACCCCTGAAATCTTGTTTAAAAGGTTCCATATTCTGAGATACTAGGTCTTTATACTCAGTGATATCTGGGGTATTATTCTGGGACTTCTGCTGAATGGAAGTTCTGACCTAGTCCCCGAATAATACCTTCTGCAAATGCTTGAAACATAGCATCGCCCTCAGCAAGCTGATGAAACAATAAAATTGATAGTCGCTGTTGTTGTAACTAAAAGATCCTCTAAAGGGGACCCACCGAAAAGTCGAAGCCGTCATCTCTCTGTGTATACGGAAGTATCGACCTGAGCTCTCACGGCCCTTGCATTTAACCCCTTACAGATATCATCTGTGGTATACTCACCTGTAAGATTGAATATTTGGGATTCTGGATACGGGAGTATATTCAAGAGGTGGGACACATGAATAAGTTTAAGTATTAAAACATCTAAATCGTATCCTGAATCAGTTGAAATTTGTATGAAAATTTAAGTGGACCAGTATATCGACAATCTAAGTAAATTGTTTAATTCTTAAAGTGAAATTAAGCTCAACGGTACTTGTAACTTGTCAAAAACTGATATGATCCTCTAACGCATGCTCAAACAAAAATATTGTATGTAAATATGTTTGTACATATGTCTTTACTGCTTTATATTTTCAGAAAATACAAAAAGATTTTGATTTTTGCTTTATTTTCGACAACCGATATCTGAGATGCTGAGTTTCAAAATCTTAGTAAGCTAATTGTGTTTCTGTAAATAAAACAAGTTCATTAATTTGAAACTTGAATTTCTATTAAAAATCAAAAACAGTTTGTGATATCTCCAAGGTCATTAGTTTGGACTTGGATGATTAACTGTAGGGGATTTGGATGCTTAAATTGTTATAGAGCTAGTTTCCGATACGATTCGATGAAACTGCCAAATTCATGAGAAGTGATTTTGAGGAGATTGAATTGTCAGATTCCAATATCTGGAAGTTTAAAATGTTGTTACTTATAGTTGTATGAGTGATTGCAGATAGTCCAGACTACGATCCCGAGAGCAGAGTCTAAGGGGGAGTCTGAAGACAAGCTTGAAGATTAGGAGGAGCTTGTAGATGGAAAGAGAGGTGTCGATCCCTAAAAGCACGGAAGCTTGACGAAAGGGGGAGCCTGCTGATGATAAAGCTGTTGATGATAGAGCCAGTGATGAGATACTGGTATAACATTCAAAAATGTGAAGCTGATCAAGAGAGTGATGGATGCTTACAATGTTACAATCTGAACGAGAAGGCAAAATGATCAAGACTGAAGAGGTGTCATGACAGAGACTAGACACTAAAGACTTCATCAATATCCGAGGGGGAGTCTGTTAGTGCATTACGTCTATTGACTTCGTCTTGTATCATGTAATAGGATAGGTTAGAATCACCAGTGCACGAGGTTCGAGAAACAGAAGTTAGTGGTTAAGAGTGTGATTTCGCTCATATGGTCCAAAGTCACTTGGAGCGAAATCAGTTTCTGATTTCGCTCATAAGGCATTTGGTCATATAAGCGAAATCATGTCTAGTATAAATTGCGCACTTGTTTGTTCATTTGGCACGGAATCCGAACTGTGTAACGAAGTGCTGCCAAATTGTTCTCAGGTTGTAATCAGTGTTAAATCAATACAAGAGGCATTATAATTAGTTTGAGCGTCCGTTTCATTGTTTCCGCCTTTGAATCAGATAAACGACTCTTCTGATTGACTCATTCGAGTCCAACAACGATCCTACAATTTTATTTTTACTAATTTGAGCATCAATAGTTGTTAGAGTTGATACCTGCTATTGTAAATGTTGAGTTGCTACTGTTGCCAACATTTGTTATTCCAAACAGCAGTTTCCAAAGAATTGTCAACCATTAACACAATAGAAGTTCTAAACATTCTTAAAAAATAGGTATTTTGAAAAATTTGACAAAAATCTTTAAAAGTTTGTTGAAAACAGCTGTTTTTAAAACATCTGTTTGACAAAAGATTCATCCACTGTCTAAAGGTATTGTCTGTTCTCATAATTTCTGTTTTTTGTAACGACTGTTGAGTTGCTACTGTTGCCAACATCTGTTATTCCCAACAGCAGTTTCCAAAGAATTGTCAACCATTAACACAATAGAAGTTCTAAACATTCTTAAAAAATAGGTATTTTTAAAAAAATTGACAAAAATTAAAAGTCTGTTGAAAACAACTGTTTTTAAAACATCTGTTTGGCAAAAGATTCATCCACTGTATAAAGGTATTGTCTGTTCTCATAATTTCTGTTTTTTGTAACGACTGTTGAGTTGCTACTGTTGCCAACATCTGTTATTCTCAACAGCAGTTTCCAAAGAATTGTCAACGATTAACACAATAGAAGTTCAGAACATCTGTTATTGCTCAACAGATATTTGTAAAATGTCTTCAGAACATGAACACTCCATTCTTAAAAAATAGCTATTTTTAAATATTGGAAAAAACTCTTAAAAATAGCTATTTTTTTTAAATATTGGAAAACTCCATCAACAATGTTTTTTTTAGATTATTATTGCATCATAATCATAAGTCTTAATATATAAAATCAATTTAAAACTGATTATCAGTGTTTTCATAGTATTTGTTGATGTTTTGAATCAACTTCTGTTTGGATAAAAATTCATTCACTGCTGAAAGGTATTGTCTGTTTTAATAAGTGCTGTTTATCCTAGCGACTGTTGAATTACCACTGCTTACAACATTTGTGTCCGATGAATGGTAGTAGCCTTTGTTTGCCATGTAGATTATTGTTGGTGTTTAAATGAAGATTTTTTTTTAATTTTTTTATGGCAGAGGTTTAAAATTTGTCCTTTCAGTTTCTTGATATTTAATTTTATAGTTTTCCTATGAAAATTTATTTTTTAAATGTTTTGCATTAAATGGTTGCTGATATTTAATATCAATTTATTTATTTATATTAAAGTCTGTTGAAAACAACTGTTTTCCAAACCTGTGTTTGACTAACGACTGCTGACTTACTATTGTTGCATAAGATCTGTTGTTGCCCAACAGTGGTTTCCAAACACTCCTGAAGGGTATTGTCTGTTTTCATAGGTTCTGTTTAATCTAAGGACTGCTGAGTTACTAATGTTGCCTGACATCTGTTGTTGGCCAATAGTGGTTTTCAAACAACTGTCATCCATTATCAGAGCAGAGGTTCTGACGTGGACAGATGTTAGCCATCAGATCTTTGTAACTTCTGACACGTCAGCATTCACTTTTTCACTTTATAAACCCCTGTTTCATCCCCAAACAGAGGTTTTACTTTCGTCTTGAGTTTAAAATTCATCAGAGCGGCTTCCACCTTCTTCTTCAACACTTCTTCGTCAACCTCTCGCAACTTTCAATTCCGATCATGGCTTTGTTGATGAAAAATCCGCATAACAACCGTGCTATTTTTGAGAAAACTGAGAACAATACTCTCTATCATTCAAGGATTGATGTTCTTACATCATCAAAATATAAGGTCATTCTTACCGCCGACGCACCCATTTACCAAGAGACGCTCCGCGATTTTTGGGCAAATGCGAATATTGAAGAACAAAACAATGTGGCCGTAAGTATAACTTCAAAAATCGGAGGTGAATCAGTTGCTATTACCCCCAGTACCATATCAACAACATTTGAGGTAAACGACTTGGCAGGTAAGACATCTTTCTCGAAAAATGAGATTCAAACATACTTGATTGGGAGGGGATATGATGGACAGTTGAATCAGGCAACTATGTTTAAAGGTAATTTTCCACCACCAATGAAATTCCTGTTCCATACTCTCTTAATCTGTCTCTCAAATAAGACTACTTCTTTTAATGAAATACCTTTGAAAATTCAGTCATTGGGGTATGCAATTTTGACAAATACTGATTTTAACTACTCCCAGGCACTGTTTGTTTATTTGGTTGCAAATTTAAAAAACATTAAAACGGGGAAAACTGCTGCTATTAAAAAGGGGAAAACTGCTGTTATTAAAAAGGGGAAAACTACTGGTTTTCTTGTGTTTCCTAGACTATTAAGCTACTACCTGCAAAAACATGTTTCTCAAAAAGCTTTTGAAAAAGATAAAACTATTAAAATGAATAGTCTAACATCTGAAAATTTTACTCGCGTTATGGCTAAAGAGTCAGATGTTTCCAAAACTGAAGTAGAGGGGAATGAGGAAATTTTAGATGAGTCCACAACTGCTCCTCAAACCTCTGTTACTGAGCCCACTGCTCTTGGTGATCACAGCACTACAACCACTGCTGTGAAACCCCCACCAACAAAACTCAAAAAGACCAAAACAAAATCCAAAAATCCCACCGAAACCAGCAAAACGGGTCCTCTGGAAGATGAGATCCCAGAGGTTAACCCTGTGACAACACAGATGTCACTACAAACCACTGTTGCTACTTCCTCACAACATGTGAAAAGATCTCAACCAATAAACCAAACTCCTCATGATTCCTCATAAAAGAAACATGTTGTATTCACATGGACACCACAATATGATGTCATATCCTCATATGAGAGTATACTTAAAAGCCCTTCTCCCGGGGCAATGTCTCTTTCAACAGCAATCCCTTCATCTTCTATTCCACCAAAGTTTGTAACACTGCTTCAAGCTATTGACATTCATACTTATAGCAATCCCTCCCACGGACACTTTAATGAGAGTTTAACTTCAACAATAGGTATGTCTGAACCTTTTCAATTACCTAACCCAGAAATAGTTGAGGAGGCTACACCTCTTGAATTTCAGCAAATTCTTGATGGTATTTCAAGTGGACAGCTACTACAAATGTCAAATCCACTGATTTACATTTGGACAGTAGTTTCATCAGTCAGACTCCCTTGAAGGTAACCACTGCTGTGTCTACCAAGGTATCCACTGGTGAGTTCAAGTTAACTACGGGTGAGATCACTAAGGTAACCACTGATGCAGAGGGAAGTCCCCAGAACCAAGAACAAGGGGCATCTGCTAATGAAAATTTGGAGATACCTCCTCTTTTTAAAGCAGATACAACCACCTCTGGTGGGAATTCAGATGATCCTATTAAGTTAGGTGATGGATTAAAATACCAGGATTTGATGGTCAGAATATCTAACTTGGAAACAATTGTTGCTGATATGAAAGATCAATTGAAGCAGTTGGTGGATGCTTTCAAAAGTCGACCTTCTCATCAGCAGTTATGCCAAGAGCTTTGGAATTCAGTACAAACCATTCTTGCAGCTCAAATGGAACTGGCTGAGATTCAACTTAATTCCCACATGAAGCTAATTGAGTTATGGTTGAAGCAAGATACAAAGACACACAGGCTGACATCAAGGGCATAAAAGAATGCATTGCAATGTTAACGGGTACTACCCCTACACCTGTGTTTGAAAATGACGATGAAGATGATGCTGAAAAGAGGGAGAAGGATTCCATGAAAAACTTTGGCAAACCAACACCAAGGAATCAGCCAAAACAAAATCCAAAGCCTGCCAAACAAACTTCTGCAAAATCTCTTGGAAAATCTGATATTGGTAAGAAAAATGGAATCGATGATACCGTTAACAAATAGACAGATAAGGAGATTGAACGAAAGCAGAAGAGGAAGCATACAAAAGAGGAAGATGAAGTGCTCAACATTGGAACCTCAAATAGAAGAAAATCACACAAACACAACAAATCTCCTATTGTCATATTTCCTAAATCAATATCACCACCAGAAAAACCAACCACTGCTGCGAAACTTAAAACCACTACTTAACCTAAGAAGCCAGATTCGGATACACCTAAAACAAAACTCTCACCAGAAAAACCACCTGTCAAAAAGCAGAATACAAGATCCTCATCACCACTGCCAACCTCCACTGAAACAATTGTTGATGCAACAAATGTTTCAACACATGTTAAGACAACAACGGTTGAGACACCAGTTGTTTCAACAGTTGTTAGTCAATCCACTGATTCTACCCAATTTCAATTCCCATCACAATCAACCCTTACACTCATAGCTGTTTTTCTTCCCTAACTCCTCCTTCTCCAAAATATGTTTACACAAGAAAGAGAAAATTCATGGTGCATGAAGAAGAGAAGGAAGAAAAAGATATACCCGCACCAATTCCGTTATCAGCTACTCCATTCATTCAAACTTCACCCAAACCATTCGTCCCACCTACGTCAACAAAGATCAACCCATTGGGAGTAACTTTCCCTCTGGAACTGCTTGCAGTTCAAGATGAAATGACTCAATTTTACATAGAGGATGATCCATCCAAAAGAACCTTCCCATCTCTTCATGGATTCGAAACTCCAAAGAATATTTATGAATATCTGAAGCTAAAGGGCAAGCAAGCAGAAGATAAGACAAAAGAAGAGTGTAAAGGGCTATGAGACATTATGTTATCAGCTCGCATGCAACATTGGCTTGGTGAAGTCAATAATTTGGAAGATTTTGCTAGAGACCTGAGTAAGAATATGTCAAATCTGTCACCAAATGTTGAGCTACAAAAGACATTAAGGAATGATTTCTTGAACAATCATGGATACCAAGCCCTACGAAGTCTACAGGTCTGATTTCAAAGACTGGCCCCTTGAAGCTCTTAATGAGGAAGTTAATAGAATTGAAAAGATGAATAAAGATCCTCATATGCAAAAATCTGCTCCCAACTGGAAACAATATAAAAAGGTTGAAGTAGATGAAGTGTTGAAGTACAAGAGAATGAAGGCAGAACTTGTAGCAGCTAAGTTTGGGACTGCTAGACAAATTGGAAAATGGTCTAGGCAATATATTGATCGAGCTTACAATAAGTTAGAAGAGCGAAGAAAGACAGATCCATCCCTTCCTAAAAAGCCAGTATACAAAGATGAAACCACTGTTAGACGTCGGCAGACCATTACATCTAAAAAGTTGTTCTCATCAGCAGATGTATCCATCGCTACCTTGAACCAAAGAAAAAGACAACAACTGATGGATGAGGAAGATGCAAAGAGAGAAGCTGAGTACAGAAAAGAGTCTATCAGAAATCAGTTACGATATGGATTGGATGATGCTTCATTGCAATTACAAGCTCAAGTTGCTCAAACACTTCAGAAATTAGCAAGCAGGCCTCAATCGCCAAACTCCTCTCAAAGAAAACTTCTCCCAAGAGACCCATCAGACCCAAAAATACTAAAGTGGAAGTCTAACAAACAAACCCATGAATTGACTTTGATCAAGTCTGATGGTAGTGTTGAAAAGATATCAAGGGAGAATGCAGTTGGTCTGAATCCAGTTGACCTCCAAGATCTTTTTAACCTTCAGCTTGATAGGGATGAAGATGATACCGATTCCTTGGATTTTGAGCTCCAATTCAAAGGGCAAATCCGGGAAAGGTTGTATAACAACCCTAAAATAAACCGACACCCTAAAAATATTTAAAGTGTCCTAATACGTCCTAAAATACACCCCGTATATGAAAACAGGCCCCGAATACCTTTATTTTTATTAAAATTAAGTAAAAACAAATTTTATTAGCTCTTGGCGGGCCGCAAAGACCACCCCTTGGTCTTACGCGGGCCACGACAGATAGGCCACCAGGATAAACCTGGTGCTACCACGTGTCCACCACTTGTCGAACCTAGATTGTCGACCGGACAAGGCTACGCTGTAGACCCCCTAGGTCGCGGGCCGCGTAGCCCTTGGCTACCTCTTACGCGGGCCACGAGGGAAGGCGAAGGGTCACTATAAATAGAGGCCTGCAGCCTCAGTTTCAACTCGCTCATTTCTCTCAATCTCTCTCAAATTTCTACATAGTATACTCTATACTCGGGCAAAATACCCCCTAAATAATGAAGTTCTGCCTCGTTGTAAGTATCATAACCCCGGTTACGTATTAGATACGCTGCCCGATTGATCCAGGGTTCCGTAACGGCTGTCGAGGTTCTGCCCGACGTAGTCGTTGGAATGCCATCTCGGGGAGGGTATTACTAATGTAAATATTGGGTTATTATACTAACACGTGTGCATTTGTGTAAATTATAGATAATCACCAGGAAATCCTTAAGGAAAACCCTAAGACAGCAATGTGAGTAATCTCCTTTTTGCAAACTATTTTACAAAACCTTTATTTATTCAAATTATGATTAGCAGTAATTGAGTCTTTGTAATTCTTCAATTACTGCCGGTATGTTGGGGTTTTGTATACAAAATGTGGAACACGTTACCATTGGACAAAGAGTTAGCTAATGGGTAATATGACCCACCATTCAGGATTGACAGTACTGAATGAGTAATTGTGTAGATGTAAACATTGTAATCGCTCTCAATACTGTTAAAAGATAAAACTCTTCTTGACTAAACTGGGATTCACTCACCAGTATTTCCCACTGACAAAATGTTTTTTTAACGCGTTTCAGGTAACAAAATGTGAAAGCCAACTAGAAGCCAGCTGGACAGCACTGAAGGCTTGGAAAAATGGCTATAAAAGTTACTAAATAAAGAAGATGTTTTATTTCAATAAAATGGGGTTTACCCCTATAAATCCGTTTTTAATGAAAACTTGGGTTTTGTCCCAAGATATTTATTTATATAAAATGTGGTGTTTAATCTGATAAAATATTTCCTAACTACGCTCCTGATGTAATTTTCGCTGCCAAATTGATAAACACCAATACCACCGAAACTGATTCTCGCGGCCGCCCGTTCCCGGGACAGATAGGGGGCGGGAGTTGCGACAGAAGGTGGTATCATAGCTAAGCCACTTATTCAGCCACAGAAATGTTCTGCTGACAACAAGATATTATTCAATATGTTAGGAAATTTTCTACGGAACTACGTGCATATTTGTATTTTATTGTTGTGTGTTATTTGACTATTTGTTAGTTTACAGTATGAGCGACCAAGGACCTTCTGACGCCTACCGTCAGTTGTCCAGCTTACCTAGAAGCGAAGGCACCTCTTCACAGCCTGCCCTCTCAGGGTATTCAGCTGACAATGAAGATGGGATATTCTTGTTTAAGGCTCAGTCTGAAGAGCCATTCCCTCCTAAAAAGAGAGGATGGTTCTGCAGAGGAGCGCATGAACGTAGGAAAAGAATGAAAAAGTTACAACAGCAGCGAGCCCTAGCAGCTGCTAAAAGAGAGACAGATGCCCACACACAGGATATGCTCAATAGGAGTCTAGCAAATTTCCATATCCTAGCAACCACAGCTGCCGACCCTAACCTGGAGCAACTCATAGCACCCCAACCATTACCACTGTTTCCCACACAGCCAATGGAAATAGAAAACAACCCAGAAAATCAAATCCAAATGCATGATTTTAACCCAGAAGAGATACCTAGGATACCAACACCCAATCCCTTAGACCCAGACTACGACCCGTGGTTAGACGAACATAGGGATTACCAGCAACGCTACCCAATACCAGAAGATGAACCCATGCCGAATCTAGCAGCCTAACCAGGTTTGGACCCTCTAGATCCCTACTATGATAGTGATCAGTACATTAGGGAAATTTTAGAGAATCCATACCCGTACCAGGAACCCATGCCCCAGTTTCCAAACCTAGTCCCAACACCTGCACCCCAATGAGTGCAGAAAATGTGCAAGAGCTCCGAACTTTCGGAGAAGAGATTTTAGAAAGTATCGAGAGGATGAGGCAGGTTGGAGAATGACTCGTCTGGAAGTATGACGAGCGTAATATGGAGTTCTGGATGAACCCATATCAGTGATGATGGTAATAGTAGTAATAATAATAATATAATATATATAATGTGTGTATGTTTGAAATATATATATATATATATATATATATATATATATATATATATATATATATATATAGAGAGAGAGAGAGATAATAGCTATAGAAGCCTACTAGTATTGTAATTTTAATTTCAAGTTCTAGCTTGTATTAGATGCATAATATAAGAAAGAGTAAGTCGCAATGTTCGACGTTTTTGATCAATATGCGTATTATGTGATTGGTTGCAATAAATATTATCTTGTGATATTAATACGTGGTAAATGTTTAAAATTCAGATGGACAACAAACTGAACCATGAAAACCAGAATGACCATAACCCGAATAACGATAACCCAAATAATGCTAATTCGAACAACGATAACAATGGAAACCCAGTGAATAACAGTGCCATTCAACACATAGTGTCACAAGGGATAATAGATGCAATGCCATATATTATCAAAACAGTTAGGAAAGCGGATAATAAAAGTAACCATAGCAGTAAATGACCCCTGAACCTGAACACAACGTAAACAATGGACCTATACTGTGACATCTGTGCCTCCACGGCCATCAAACAAATACCAAATCAATGAAATATTGTGTTTCATACTTGGGATTTGTATAAATATGTGTATCATTTGCACATATCAATTCTCGTTCGATTTCGAGCTCTAAATCACTTTTTGGAAAGTTATATAAGAACTGATGCGTAAACGTAATCAGTTTAACATGACAAACACTCCAGAACAGTGACATAGGCTTAACATACCTTAAATAACCTTTACATAACTTAGAAATAAGTTTTGTAGGGTTTGGTGTGTCGAAATCAAGTTTATTCGCTTACAGGGACTAATTTTGACAAACTGTGACAGTATGCCGATTCGAACTGTAACGAACATTACGGAATATGATCACAAGTTAAGCATGCCCTAAATATCCCTTACATATCTTAGAAATAGGCTTTGAGGTGATTGGTGCGCAAAAATAAACTTATTTGATCAACAGGGACTAAAAGCATCAAAAAGTGCATAAGTTTGCATTTTCGCGCATATGTTACGTTCTGAATATATCCGGACATCCAAAAATTTATGTAATCATTAAAATATTTTATTTTAGTGATTGTCATGATAAAATTCCATTCGTCGCGTAATTTGGATCGTTTTTGCGTTCGTTACGATTTCCGTCGTAATTAACCGAACAACGCAACCGTACGACCAAACGAACCGACATCCGAGATATTTGAGCACATTTCAAGTTCCCTATACTCTAACTTCATTTTAGAGCCTTGAAACGGGGTTAACGGTGCTTAAAAGTGCCAAAAAATCAAGTTTTACAAGTGCAGGGACCATTTTTTAAATTTCTGGCAGATACATTGAACTTGGTCCATTTTTGAGGTTTTGATGGTTTTAACCCATGGTTTTGCACTCTATGGGCTGGAATTTGATGGTTTTAAGTATTCCCATGGTTTTGAAAACCATGTGCCCAAGTGGAGGGCCAAGATCAAGGCACGAAATGCGAGAAACGATCCTAACGGTTCTCCGAAATCTATAAATACCCAAGCTCCCATTCCATTTTCCTCACACCTTGATCTAATTTTTTGTTCTAAGTTGAAGCTTTATGCTTCATACCTGAGTATTTAGATCAAGTTCTTCCTAGCTTGGACACGTTGTAAGTTTCTTTCATGCTTTTATGCGTTTTTAAGCACGAAAGTCAAACAATGTTTGACTTTCTGCTTTGACCAGGTTATGGTCAACACGAAGTTCGTTGAACTTCGCAACGTGAGCATAATCACGATGGTTATAGTCCTGTGTGACTATACCTACTGATTACCACGTTGATCAGGCGTAGTGACGAATCATAGTTTCGGTCAAAATGCGTATTCATGCGTATTTTTCAACCAAACTGTTCTTGGGTATCAAAACCGTTTGTTTTGATATCAAACTTGTTTTCTAACTTCGTTAAACATGTTTTAATATGTTTAGCTCGTCACTTTTAGTTTAGTGCTTATATAGGGTCGTGAGGTAAGCGGTCTAAACAACCGCTTAGACTTTCGAACCCGACCCGTTTGGTCGATCATTAGGATCCGACCGAACATGTTTTGTGACCATAGTTGTATAGGGAATAACCTTCCGAGGTTATACCTTATGGTCACTTCATTTAGTAAGTTGTATGATAAGTAGTTTATATGCCTTAGGAAAAAGACCAAAATGCCCTTTTTACGCATAAATTCATTTTAAGCATATGTAACCTAAATTTTTATATCTAAACTGATTAGGTAACATTATTAGACATGTTAAGGCGTATAATACTTGTCATAGGACTAGTTAGGCGGTCCGAACGCGTTTTGCGCGAGCGACGCGTTAAAGTAGCGTAAGCTACCTAAACAAGTCGTAATGGGTCGTAAGCACTTAGGTTAGGTTTCGATTTAGTATGTAGGCTTTGTTAAACCATATTAATGAGTTCCAATACTCATTTGGTTTACAAAATCTCATCCTATCCGATCTTCCGACTTAGGTCCGGTTTATTTATATAGTTATTAGGTTGCTGACTGATTCCGTGCTCCCTCTAGCTTTGCTTGGTTGTTGTTCAAGACTTCTAAGCATTCTCAAGTGAGTACATAGTTCCTCTATTTTACTGTTTTCAAATGTTTTGGGGTGATTCATATGTGTTAAATGATTTCGATTGTTTTAGCGATGGTTTCGAAAATGATTAAAATGGTTTATATTAAATTAATAACGATTTCGATAATGTGGATAAACTTGTTGGTTGTAATTACATAACGAATAACATTCATTAGTTTTGGCCAAACCGAGCAGTATTAGGTTATGGTACCATAGGATCTAATAAATCCCATCATCAGACTGCACCCATGGTTATGTGTGGGTTAGGTGGGTAACGACTGAATCTGTGATTGTTAATTTATCCTTTGGTGGTTTATTAATGCGAGTTTCGAGATAGTCGAGTCACGAAGGTTTGGATGTTATTATCGAGATGACCAAAAGTAGTTTTCACAATTTAAAACAAGAATGATTTAAACGACTGAAGCGATTTTTAACGAGTTAACCGATTGGTTTTTGGTTACTGTTTAGATAACGGGACGGGTGTAATGTGATGAAAACATGGTAGCTACGCCGCTGGTACTTCTTATATATATGTGTTTTCATCATATTACATACCGTGGCATTATTTAGTTCACTTGGGTAAACGATTCTGAAACGATGTCACACAATGATGTTTTCTGAATAATATAAACCATACGAGTTTTATTAACGAGTTTTTACGAGTTGTTTTACAATTTGATTTAATTAAATAAATGTTTTGGGTTAAGAATCATGGCTACGAGATTTTATAAATTATAACCAACTTGATTTGAGATGGTTAATTATGTCGCAATACTATACTTTTCAAAACAAGGTTTTTAATTAAGTATTGCAACATGTAAACTAGCCATAAATCCGACACTCTCATAAACCTATGTGCTCACCAGCATTTCTTTGCTGACTTTGTTTTTACATATGTTTCAGGTGTTGTTGAATGATGTTGATTGCTAGGATGCATGCTCACATAGGACTGGACGAGGCCTTAGTGACTTAATAACAATGATAGACTATGTTTAACTTGTTTGTTTAAATTTCAAGACAATGTAAGTGGTTAATCTTTAAATAAAACGAAATTTCAAATTTCCGTGTGTTATGAAACAATGATTCTGTTACAACGCTTCCCGACGATTCCGCTGTGATTTGTTGTTTTACGCGGTCGGGGTGTGACAGAAAAGTTGGTATAAGAGCTCATGGTTATAGGGAATTAGGTTATTAGTAATGCTTTGACCTAGTCTATAACCTTCATAGGACCCTAACACAAGATTCTTGTGTTTAGATCTTAAAACAATACCGTCACTTATCCTTAGGTGACAACCACAACAAGAACACAAATTTCAAATCCGCTTCGAAAACCAATCATCTGTTCTAGGATGATTGATTACTAGGTTTTGAACCCTCTAAGTTTTCAAAATCTCGTCAAAGTTTGGGTCTTATAATGTGAACACGTGCAATCTGGAAGGGTGGATGCCTGTACTCTGAGTTTTCTGTCTAAGGCTAGAGTGTTTGTACAAATCCACATAATCGGACCAGTCACTCTTACCTGGGAACTCTTGGGGTGAGTGTTCACTTATAGGCGAGCATGTCTTCAGTGATACATTAATATGACCCGTTTACTTTGATTAGTCACCGTCTCATTTGTTTGCCTTAGGTAACAAACAAACGATCGCAATTTCTATGCGTTGTCATTCTGTTTTGATTTTCCGATAACATTTCACTTGTTTCCTACTATGTCTTTCATTTCCTCCAGAATGTCTCTTCATCGCAGCGACACTCAAATGCCCGAGCAAACTGCCAAATTTGCCCAGTGAATAGGCGAAGTAATCCTAAAGTCTGTTGATTTAGGTGTCGCCATGTCTCGTCTCAACAATGAAGCCACCCAAGAAGCATCAAAAGAAGCAGAAGCAGAAGCCGAGCCTTTGAAAAAGTCAAAGAAGCGAAAAGCTCCAAAGGATCCCGTAGCTGTTACACCAAATCAAGCAGAACCTAGCCAGGTGGCAGCACCACCAGCCAAGAAGCCGTACTTGGGAACTGTTCCTTTGTGCAATCAGTGTAGCCTCCATCACCATGCCAGTGTCAAATGTCGAAGATGTTCCAACTGTGGACGATGGGGACATCTGGTTAATGAGTACCGTTTTGCTATCCAAAGCAAAACTATTGCAGATCCTACTGCTGCACAAGCGAATCCAGCACGAGCTCATTTTCCTCCTGGTACTTGCTACACCTATGGCGAGACAGGTTATGTCAGGGACAAATACCCAAAGATTGTCAATGCAAATCTGACCCACGGATGAGCATTTGGCTAATTAGAAGAAGCTGCCGCTTTGAATGATCTGAATCTTATGCTTATGTTTCTTGTGTTTTTCTTTGAACTCTGAAAACAATCGGTTTTGTTTATAAATAAAATCGTTGTTTGCATTCCTGATGTATAAGTGTAGTTACATGTGTGTATGGCATACCCCTACGATACCTACACCAAAGAACCATAATTGTAGTTCTCTCATTCATGTGATCGCTCATGATTACCTCAAAAATTCTAAGTGCTCGTTTCATTCTAAGAAACGAAGTACAGAAAATAAGTGACATTTTGAGTAATCACTTTAAATCCTTGGTTAGATAACTAAGGATATTTTCTTCAATCTCGTACCCGTATCATTACACTCTGGTTTTCATAACAACATACATAGTATAGGTTTTCAAAACAACCTTCATGATTTCAAAATATTTCATATAGTTTGAAAACGATTTTAACCCAGTATATTTACTTAGTATATCAAGTGCATGATTTCGAAAAGCATTATTCATGTTTTCAAAAACCTTATACATAATTTCAAAATTCATCCCCCATGATTATTATAAACATATTTACCTAATATATCTACCTTACAATTTCAAAAGTATTATGTAAGATTTCAAAAACATTAAGCATATTTCTAAAGAACCCCATGCATAGTTTTCGAAAAGCATTCTGCTCGTATTTCCCAACCTTCAAATTCTGCTTCATATGTCGCCTTGGCATATCTAGCACCTCCACTTCATGAGCATTCTACCTCGTGTATCGACTTAAGCACGTCTAGTGCAAGGTTTCGAAGCGTCTCCCGCTTTTCAAATTCCAAAATCCATGTAGGATCTTCTTATCTTCACAATTAGATCCTTGTGGATGGTTATCGAATAAACCGGAGCCATTGATTGGATTCCTTGTACGCCTTAATACGTACATTACAATTCAATAAGGACAAAGCCGAATTCCTATTAAGATCTTCCTATCTTCATAGTTAGATTCTTGAAAATGTTTAAAGTGCCAAATGAAATCCACGGATTTGATTCCTGGTGTGCTTTAAATACCCGTGTCCAAAGATAACAAATTAAAGGTCAAGTTAAACAATTATGTGATTATGTGTTTATGTGTTTTCTTTTATGTTTTGTGTGATCCAAATTTTCGTTATCCAAATCCTCGTAGAATCTTCCATATCTTCATATGAGGGATTCATAGTAGGATATCCAAAGGTACTACCTTAAATCCTTAATGGGCTTCTACATAATAGTTAAGACCCTTGGATTATATAGTACCATTCCATAATTCGAAAGAGACCCCTTGAGTGGTCTAGTTAAAAAAGATTGATTCGAAATCTGGTTGAGAATGTCATGTGATGATATAGCTGAAAAGACTCCTTGGTGGTCTATTTAAAGAGATCATTTATTGATTTAATTAAAAAGGACCCTAGGATGGTCTAGTCACACTCATCTCAGGTTTGTTCATTTGGTTTTCCCCTACACATTATAAAATGCATTGTGCGGACTATGCAAGGAATTACGTAATTATGGACACGTACATAATTATGAAATTCAGTGCACAGGAACCCCAGTAAGATTTATCATGTGTAAGAACCTATAGTGGCAACAATAACAAAACGTGAACAATGTAATGGAGGTACGGTGGACGCACCAATGGCGCTTCATATACTTGTATATAAGTGTCCCACTTACATTGCAAGCATAATGTTATTTAAAGTTACTAGAAGTTCGGAACCCTAACCAGTGTTGTTTTATCTTTTCGACTTTATGTTTCGAGCTATCACAAGTTTCTTCTGAATAAATTTCGGGACGAAATTTCCTGAAGTAGGGGAGACTATGACATTTGTGCCTCCATGGCCATCAAACAAATACCAAATCAATAAAATATTGTGTTTCATACTTGGGATTTGTATAAATATGTGTATCATTTGCACATATCAATTCTCGTTCGATTTCGAGCTCTAAATCGCTTTCTGGAAAGTTATACGCGAACTGATGCGTAAACGTAATCAGTTTAATGCGACAAACACTCCGGAACAGTGACATAGGCTTAAAATACCTTAAATAACCTTTACATAACATAGAAATAAGTTTTGGAGGATTTGGTGTGTCGAAATTAAGTTTATTCGCTTACAGGGGTTAATTTCGACAAACTTTGAAAGTATGCCGATTCGAACTGTAACGAACATTACGGAATATGATCTAAGTTAAAAATGCCCTAAATATCCCTTACATAGCTTAGAAATAGGCCTTGAGGTGATTGGTGCGCAAAAATAAACTTATTTGATCAACAGGGACTAAAAGCATCAAAAAGTGCATAAGTTTGCATTTTCGCGCATATGTTACGTTCTGAATATATCCGGACATCCAAAAATTTATGTAATCATTAAAATATTTTATTTTAGTGATTGGCATGATAAAATTCCATTCGTCGCGTAATTTGGATCGTTTTTGCGTTCGTTACGATTTCCGTCGTAATTTACCGAACAACGCAACCGTACGACCAAACGAACCGACATCCGAGATATTTTTTAGCACATTTCAAGTTTCCTATACATTAACTTCATTTTAGAGCCTTGAAACGGGGTTAACAGGGCTTAAAAGTGCCAAAAAAAATCAAGTTTTACAAGTGTAGGGACCATTTTTGAAATTTCTGGCAGATACATTGAACTTGGTCCATTTTTGAGGTTTTGACGGTTTTAACCCATAGTTTTGTACTCTATGGGCTGGAATTTGATGGTTTTAAGTATTCCCATGGTTTCGAAAACCATGTGCCCAAGTGGAGGGCCAAGATCAAGGCACGAAATGCGAGAAACGATCCTAACGATTCTCCGTAATCTATAAATACCCAAGCTCCCATTCCATTTTCCTCACACCTTGGTCTAATTTTTTGTTCTAAGTTGAAGCTTTATGCTTCATACCTGAGTATTTAGATCAAGTTCTTCCTAGCTTGGACCCGTTGTATGTTTCTTTCATGCTTTTATGCGTTTTTAAGCACGAAAGTCAAACAGTGTTTGACTTTCTGCTTTGACCAGGTTATGGTCAACACGAAGTTTGTTGAACTTCTCAATGTGAGTGTAATCACGATGGTTATAGTCCCGTGTGACTATATCTACTGATTACCACGTTGATTAGGCGTAGTGACGAGTCATAGTTTCAGTTAAAATGCGTATTCATGCGTATTTTTCAACCAAACTATTCTTGGGTATCAAAACCGTTTGTTTTGATATCAAACTTGTTTTCTAACTTCGTTAAACATGTTTTAACATGTTTAGCTCGTCACTTTTAGTTTAGTGCTTTTATAGGGTCGTGAGATAAGCGGTCTAAACAACCGCTTAGACTTTCGAACCCGACCCGTTTGGTCGATCATTAGGATCCGACCAAACATATTTTGTGACCATAGTTGTATAGGGAATAACCTTCCGAGGTTATACCTTATGGTCACTTCATTTAGTAAGTTGTATGATAAGTAGTTTATATGCCTTAGGAAAGTATTATTGAAAGAGTTATGCTGATAACAGACGAAAACCACTGGAATTCCAGGTAGGAGACAAAGTATTATTGAAAGTCTCTCCTTGGAAAGGAGTGGTAGGATTCATCAAAAGGGGAAAGCTAAGCCCCAGGTATGTTGGACCATTTGAAATTGTTAGAAGAATAGGACCTGTAGCATATCAGCTACAACTGCCAGAGGAAATGGCAGGAATACATGATGTATTTCATGTATCTTATCTCAAGAAATGCTTAGCTGATGAATCACTGGTAGTACCTCTTACGGATATAGAGGTAAATGAACAACTTAAATTTGTAGAGAAGCCTTTACAGATTGAAGACAGGAAAGTTAAGAACCTCAAGCACAAGAGATTAGTTCTGGTCAAAGTACAATCGGACCCCAAGAAAGGACCAGAATACACTTGGGAGCTTGAATCAGAAATGCAAAGGAAATATCCACACTTGTTCCAGTAGATCTCGAGGACGAGCTCTAAAAAAAGGTGGGGAGGATATAACAACCCTAAAATAAACCGATACCCTAAAAATATTTAAAGTGTCCCAATACGTCCTAAAATACACTCCATATACAAAAACAGGCCCCGAATACCTTTATTTTTATTAAAATTAATTAAAAACAAATTTTATTAGTTCTTGGCGGGCCGCGAAGACCACCCCTTGGTCTTTCGCGGGCCGCGACAGATAGGCCACCAGGATAAACCCGGTGTTGCCACGTGTCCACCACTTGTCGAACCTAGATTGTTGACCGGACAAGGCTACGCTGTAGACCCCCTAGGTCGCGGGCCACGTAGCCCTTGGCTACATCTTACGTGGGCCGCGAGGGAAGGAGAAGGGTCACTATAAATAGAGGCCTTCAGCTCGCTCATTTATCTCGATGTCTCTTAAATTTCTACGTAGTATACTTTTTACTCGGGCAAAATACCCCCTAAATAACGAAGTTCTGTCTCGATATAAGTATCATAACCACGGTTACGTATTAGATACGCTGCCCGATTGATCCAGGGTTCCGTAACGGCTGTCGAGGTTCTGCCCGACGTAGTCGTTGGAATGCCGTCTCAGGGAAGGTATTACTAATGTAAATATTGGGTTATTATACTAACACGTGCGCATTTGTGTAAATTATAGATAATCACCAGGAAATCCTTAAGGAAAACCCTAAGACAGCAATGTGAGTAATCTCCTTTTTGCAAACTATTTTACAAAACCTTTATTTATTCAAATTATGATTAGCAGTGATTGAGTCGTTGTAATTCTTCAATTACTGCCGGTATGTTAGGGTTTTGTATACAAAATATGGAACACGTTACCATTGGACAAAGAGTTAGCCAATGGGTAATATGACCCACCATTCAGGATTGACAGTACTGAATGAGTAATTGTGTAGATGTAAACATTGTAATCGCTCTCAATACTGTTAAAAGATAAAACTCTTCTTGATTAAACTGGGATTCACTCACCAGTATTTCCCACTGAAAAAATGTTTTTTAATGGGTTTCAGGTAACAAAATGTGAAAGCCAACTAGAAGCCAGCTGGACAGCACTGAAGGCTTGGAAAAGTGGCTATAAAAGTTACCTAAATAAAAAAGATGTTTTATTTCCATAAAATGGGGTTTACTCCTATAAATCCGTTTGTAATGAAAACTTGGGTTATGTCCCAAGATATTTATTAATATAAAATGTGGTGTTTTACTCTGATATAATATTTCCTAACTACGGTCCTGATGTAATTTCCGTTGCCAAATTGATAAACACCGATACCACCGAAACTGATTCTCGCGGCCGCCCGTTCCCGGGACAGATAGGGGGCGGGGGTTGTGACAGGTTGATGAGAGAATAAAGATCTGCTGATTTCTAAAGTTTGTTGATTCCTTGATTTAGTTTTGCTGAAAGTTGTTGAGGCAGGTGATTGTGTGTTTGTAGTTAACGTTTGTTGAACCTTAAGTTGTATTCAAATTCTATTAAGTTTTGTTAGACACTTTTTATATGTACCTATATCTATAAACAGTTTATATTGTCTTTTTGGGTAAACAGTTAAATTGTCAATGGGTGGATATGCGCTTTTTTGGATAAGAGAATGGAAATAATTATATCTAACTGATATATTAATCGATAATCTATGTTTATAGTTGTCTTTTAGCTATAATAGATAACACGTTTTGGTTCAATATCTATACATGAATCTATATGTTATATGTTCTATCAATATGTGTTATGCATGGTTTTCTAAGAAACGACCCGTGTTTGCACACGGGTCTTACCGCTAGTACTATATAATAAAAGAAATCACTTTAGAGACACTTTTCATTATATTAGGCCATCTCTTATAGATAATTATTATTTTAGTTGAGTATTTTAGTTGAGATTTTAGTTGAGATAACCCTCACCCTCCTACTAAATATTATTTAGTTTAATATCTTATATTATAGATAACCCTCCTACTAAATATAATTAGTTTAATATCTTATGGATAAATATTATTAGTTTAATTTCAGTAAGTCTTATATATTCATAAATCTTAAATATAAAACGACTTATTTCACTCTTATATATTTAGACCATGCACACTTTACTTTGTTATTTCACTTTACTCCATATTTAGACCATATACTCTACTTTTGTTCAGTTTCTTTATAGTCTACTTGGTTAACCTTATACTCGGTATTTCATATCCACCTCCCATTTTGTAATGTTGTTTGTCACATTTGTAGCGTTGGTTTTCAATTCATGATATGAAAACAAATTATGTTATCGATTGAAACAACCGATGATGTGAACATCTATACTATACAATAAAAGAAACCAATATGTGACACGTGTCATTCATTGGAGGCACGTATTTTTAGGGTTTTCCGCCATTCTTTTATATTTATTATTTAGTATATAAATTAGATTTTTTACTATTATTATTATTTTTATTATTTATCAAATATATTAATTACTTAAAATTGATATATAAGACTTTATCCAAAATTATATTTATTTTATATACTATTAGTCTAAAATTACATTTATTCAACTCGTTTAGTACATAAAGTTTTTAAAGATTTAACTTTTTTTTATTTGGTATATAAATTACAATACACGAGGTTCTTAAAAATATAATATTTTTATTATTTAATATATAAAATTGCATTTATTCAACCCGTGTAATAAATGAAGTTTTTAAAGATATATTGTTTTATTATTTAGTATGTAAAATTACATTTTTTCAACCCGTGTAATACACGGGGTTATAACCTAGTATAATGTATACTTCACCAAAAATCAATCCCTACCCTCAAATCAAAATATAAAAAACCCCTCATTCCTCACAATTTCATCTTCAACCAACCTGCAAACCCTAACACCCCAACAATGGCACCAATCGATCCACACTCATTCACCGATTCAACCCATCCACTAACCACCCACGTCTCCCTCTCACTCTACTTCTATTTCTCCTCCTCCACCATCTTATCTTCCGCCATACTCACCCCATAAATCTTGATCACATTCGTGAACCTTCAAGATCTGGAACAACCATCTCCACTACCATACAACAGATCTTGCACCACAATCTCCACTTGCTCCACCCCACAAATTAAAATCAATGTTCATCCCACCTTATCCCCACCCACGTGATCTCATCAAAAGAAAAAGAAAACACATTCATTCAATCATAACAAGAAATTTTGGAAACCCGATTGAAATTTTGTAGAAATCTTGTTTCTTCACGCCGCCCTTGTTCCCACTTTTCTCGCCAAAACCTAGCTGGAATACCGGTCGTTTATGGGAGGATCACGAATGTTGAGACTGGTGCGAAAATCGTCGAATAGAACCTTTGGCAACCCTTTTGTAAAAATGTCGGCTATTTGGTATCGGGATGGGACATGTAGAACTCGAACTTCACCCTTGGCGACCTTTTCTCAGACAAAATGGATATCCATTTCAACGTCTTTTGCGCGTTGATGTTGAACTGGATTACCAGTTAGGTAGATGGCACTCACGTTGTCACACTAAACTAAGGTTGCAAGGTGAAGAGGATGATGAAGTTCTAGTAATAAGTTGCGTAGCCAACAAACTTCGAAAACCACATTGGCGCAGCCCCGGTATTCCGCCTCGGCGCTAGAGAGGGACAAAGTAGCTTGGCGTTTAGAAGACCATGAGAGGAGGTTGTCACCCATATATATGAAATAACCGGACATTGACCGCCTTGTGTCGGGACACCCTCCCCAATCGGCGTCAGTGTAAGCCGTGAGGGAGGGTGTCGAGGATGGTTGAATATGAAGACCATATGAGATGGTGCCTTTAATATATCTCAAAATTCTTTTAAGAGCATTTAAATGAGTGGTCTTCGGGTAATGCATATGGAGACACACTTGTTGAACCGCATATGAAATATCCGGTCGGGTAAAGGTGAGATATTGTAAGGCACCGGCGAAGCTTCGGTATTCGGTAATATTGTCAGTGGATGTTCCATGAGTACTACTCAATTTGTTTTGTGTGTCAACCGGTGTTGCCGTCGGGTTGCAATCGGAAATGACGGCCCGTTCAAGGATTTCTCGGGCATATTTTTTGCGACAGAAATAGAGAGTTTGAGCCCCGTGTAACCGAAATACCAAGAAAGTAGCTAAGTGGTCCGAGATCTGTCATTGCGAATTCTTTAGAAAGGCGTGCCATGAATTTTGCCCTTAAGTCATCTGTAGAGGTTTTCTACAATATATCATCAACATATAATAAGATGAAAGCCATGTGTGGGCCTTGGTTAAAGATGAATAAGGAATGGTCACATTGGCTATTATAAAAACCCATCTTTGAAACGAAATCCGCAATCCATTGGTACCATGCTCTTGGTGCTTGCTTGAGGCCATAAAAGTACTTTTTGAGTAGACACACATGATTGGGATAATTCGGGTCTCAAAAACCCAATGGTTGGTGCATAAAAACCGTTTCATTTAAGTGACCATGTAGAAATGCGTTTTTAACATCTAGTTGATGTATAGGTGACGTGCATGCGGGTGTATATATATTTTTTTAGTTAGAGTTAATTGCCAAAATCGTCCCTGAGGTTTGGGCAGGTTTGCCATTTTCGTCCAAAATGACACTTTTGTACCAAATTGCCCCCAACGTTTGTAACTTTTGTCATTTTCATCCAAACCACTAACTTAGTTTATTTTTTCTGTTAAGTTGAGGATATTTGGATGAAACTGGCAAATATAAAACCACAGGGACGATTTTGGCAATTTACTAAAAACTCTTTTAAATTTCTTTTATTTATCTAATTTTGTTACATATATAATAAAAAAGAATATACATGCAATTTTTATATGAAAAAATAACAGCTTTGTCACATAATTTTTATAAATTTTCATCCAACCACTAACTAAGTTAATTTTTCTATTAAGGCAAAGGATGTTTATAAACTAAGACAGAAATTAATTTATAATTTTTTATATAGATCAGTTTTATAAAAATAAAATCTACTTAAACCTCTAAATTTTATAAAACTAAAATGCTGGTGACCTTATTGAAAAAAGGTCAAATAAAAAAATCTTATCATATGTATCAAGTTTGTAATTCATCTTCTACTCTTTTAAATTCGCTCCTAAGGAAAAAACAGAAGCCAACCCCCCCCCCCCCCTATCAAACAACGTATCATTACCAAACCTTAAAATTACCCACCAAATTGTAATTATAATGCTATGAACCAAAAATTTCTTTACTCAAGCCACTCAGAATAAGTATTAGTTAGTTACCCTCATAATCTTAATTAAATAAATATTTTATTTCTACCAACATATTTCCTAGGTGTTCAACACATTTAAAAAATATGTAACGTTTTACATTTTTTTTCTATCTCTACAACTGATAAATACTAAAAGTTGTAATCGATTGTTATGTGTTGCACACCAGTGACGTTTTCTCTTTATTAAACTGATTTATATAAAGAAGCTGTAAATTAATTTCTGCCTTAATTTATAAAATTTAAAACTTCCTTCACCTTAACAGAAAAAATAAACTGAGTTAGTGATTTGGATGAAAATTTATAAAAATTATGTTACAAAACTATTATTTTTTTTTTCTAAAAACTACATGTATATTCTTTTTTATTATATATGTAACAAAAATAATCAAATAAAAGAAATTTAAAAGGGTTTGAGTAAATTGCCAAAATCGTCCCTGTGGTTTTATATTTGCCAGTTTCATCCAAATATCCTCAACTTAATAGAAAAAATAAACTAAGTTAGTGGTTTGGATGAAAATGGCAAAAAGTTACAAACGTTGGGGGCAATTTGGTACAATAATGTCATTTTGGACGAAAATGGCAAACGTGCCCAAACCTCAGGGACGATTTTGGCAATTAAAACACGATATTCTTCTATCACTCTACACACACGCTTAGGGCAAGTATACCCATCGTGGACGTAGTATAGTGATGGCAAGATACCGATGTCGTCCAATGACACAAGAGATTTTAGTACCGGCTTATCATCAACGTCTAATCGAACCGACTTTTGAGAAAAGATTTTTAAACTAATAAAAAGATAAAAACAGAAAATAAAAAATAAAATAAAAATGATAGACAAGAAAGAATCACTTAGATCCAACTTATCTTTCATGTACCCTTTTGATGATTTCCGCACTTTGGGCATTTTAAGAGATTATCTTAGTTATAGCAGTTGGCCCCTCTTCCAAGGCGACGTTAACCTCAACCTAGTGGTTTGAGTCAGCAAGGTTACAATCCCACTAGATTGGATTATTGAAAGATAATTAAGTAAGTTATTAATACAAAATGTAGTGGGCCCCCTTCCGAGGCGGCGATCACCCTCAACCCGTTGGTCCGAGTCAGCAAGGATACAGTCCTTGCGGGGTTGGTTTAATGTTTTAGTAAAAGTTTAAGAATAAGGGATTCAAGATTTTTGCACCTCTCCCATTGTAGGTAATGCCCGCTCTGACTCGTGAGGTGTTACTGGGCTTGAACCAGGTTCTCACAGGATCTATACACTGAACGAGACATAGAATTACCCAAACCACCCTTCTAACCCCCTTCTAGGAAATTAACATGCTTTATATAGACGTAATGTCACACCCCAACCGATGGTGGAAACATCGGGGTGCGGCACTAGGCGAACCAGATTGCTCAAGAGAATCCATAACAACTATTAGATGAAAATATTTGAAAGGTTCATTGTCCCATACCAATAAACAAATATTTCTCAAACAGTCATCACAGAGTCCACATCTCTTAAACAAAAACAAGTCCGACAAACTAGATTTTTATTTGCGGGTTTCTAGACTTCCTAATCCATTGCAGCAAACAGATCATCAACCTGTCACATACGTTAAAATAGAAGTCAATACATAAAGTAAGGGTGAGTACACAAGTTTGCATAGATATAGTATAAAAAGCGTTTACGCATAACCAGCATGTAACATGTAACGGGCGAAGCATGTAACTATCAACAATGATATAACCTAACCACGTGACTGCGATGTAAAGTATGCGTGACACATGTTCACCAAAGTAAACACTTGAAGTAAGTAATGTGATCCTTAGCAATCCCTGTCACAACAGGTGCTGAGTCCAAACGATAGAACTATCGTTGCTAAAGGCGGTTAGTGTAACACTGTGTAAGCATAGTAACAAGCATTCAACAAATCACGTATAGCATATGGGAGCGGTTAGCGTTTATAAAGTGTTTGTGTTGTGAGTTGTGTTTTGTTAGTGAATGTATGTAACACCCAAAAGTGAGTTAAACGAAAATGGGTTCGAGTATACTTATAGAGCGTGTACTAATCAAGAAACACGCTCCTCAATGGATTGAAGGGAGCGCCGGATCAGCCTGCGTACGGGAACAGAAGCGTAAGTCCTCCAAACTGCTGAAATGGTTGAAAATCGAAGTGTCGGTGGGAAACAGAAGCTTCGTACGAAGCTGCTGCTTTCGTACGAAGGTGTGCCTTCGTACGAAGGTGGATCTTCGCACACGTGGGGCTTCCATTGTCCAAAATCGAGTTTTTTCGCGTCGTCTTCAGAAAATCTAGTGTTCATCCCTCCAACCTTAAGCTACTGATTAAACTTAAAGTCGGGGAGGTCTTTGATTACGTCACGAGTGGGAATCAGGCTGTTAGGTGTTAAACCAGTGCCTTCGTACGAGGCCATGTGTCATCGTACGAAGCTGGCTTCGCACAGAACAGTCCAGTTCACAAACGTGGCTGTTCTTGGCATTTGGTGCTGTGTTTTCACCTGAATCGGATGTGTTTCCAACTCCTATTCAAGCTGGTTTTGACATTACCTCGTTTCACTATTCAGTGAACGAAATACATTCGTTTTATGTCCGTTTTAGTGTGAAAATCAAGTTTAAAAGGTTTTAAGGATTTTTCACCAGATCTAACACTTGGTAAGTGTGAAATCAACTGATTTCTAACTTGGGAAGCCGTAGCTAGTCCCAATACACTCGGTTAAGTGTAGATCAGAGATGAAATAAGAAGATTTGATGAAAAAGATGAAGATTTGCCTTGAAAAGGACGGAGTTTAGATGAAAAAGATGAAGAGTTTTTGTAAAAACAGGAATTTATGAAGAAAAGAAGAAGTTTAAGTGAAAAGATGAAGTTTCTAGTCAAAATCATAAGTGTTTAGATGAAAACCAAGTGATCTTGTGGAAATCGAAGTGGAATACGTTGTGTAATTGAATAAAACTGTTAAATCTTACTTGAAAATGGTCGGACATCAATTCGGCAGAGTTTCGGTATGAAAATCAGCAAGTGAGAATGAAGGAGGAGGGGCTTGGCTATATATAGAGATGGTGGGTTGGCACAGGGACCTTGGTTCGAACCAGCTGCCTTCGTACGAGGCTGCTTGGCTTCGTACGAGGGGCCTGTTTTGTGTGGGAAAAACCTCGTTTTCACGTATAGGATGCTCGTTTAATGTGTTTTGTTGCGTTAGTTTGTATTGGTACTTTAAGTATTTTAGCGTATCGTCGAGTTTCAAATTGCGTTGCGTTTTAGATTGGTAAATTGAGTTGTGTGAGTAGCTTTGAGTTTGTGTTGCGATAGCGTTTGCGAGTAAACAATACACATATCAAGCACACACAAGTAAAGCACATAGGAACACACAACATAACATTACTACTACTAATAACAACGTTTACAATTTAGAGTGTTAGTTGTGATACGCGAATGCGAAAGTGTGAGTGGTTACCGAACAAACAAACACACTCGGTAATTTAAATAGCATAATTCTCTGTAATTCGTGTTGCGTAAGCGTTGCGAATGTAAAGCGTTTAAACGTGTAGCGGTGCAGTGTGATGAAAATGTATTTAGTATAACATAACCCTTTATTTATAGCGAATCTTGGAATACAAAATGGTTGCAAATCGAAGCAAAAGCGAACGGGTAATGATCCGAAAAGTTGGGTTGTTACATCCTCCCTTACTTTAGGAAA